>NC_034594.1:163926054-163948077 GCF_900095145.1 Mus pahari
TTGAGACAGGGTTTCTCTGTGTAGCCCTGGCTGTCCTGGAACTCACTCTGTAGACCAGGCTGGCCTTGAACTCAGAAATCTGCCTGCCTCTGCCTCCAAAGTGCTGGAATTAAAGGCATGCGCCACCACTGCCCTGAAAGAGTCTTAATTCTTTTCCTTTCCTTCCTCTCTGGTTCACAAAAATTTAATCTGCCTGGCCAGAAAAGGAAGCAATAAATCTTTTACTTAATTCCCCACTGCTAAACAGCATATGTTAATCACCAGATAGTAGCGCTTATTTAAGCACAATAATGAGGAGTTAAGTTTTTAGCACAAAATAGTAAAGAGTTAAAAGGCAGGAGATCAATCTTTTGACCTGCATCTGACCTCTGGCTCTGATCCCCCAATTAAGTGACCATTAGGGCAGACACCAGGAGCTGTGTGACCTCTTCAGTAGACAGCTATAGGAGCAGACCATGTCTGCAGGGCTGCTGGAGTGTGAACTTTAAGGCAGGGTGAATGTCCACAAAGGAGTGGTAAGCAAAGAGGATTACACTTCAGTTCTCAGCCAGGAGTCTTGGAGAGTGTTCCCCAAACCACAATTCCCCAAACCTCAATTACAGCCCTGTGGCCACAGCAGACTCAGAATCCAGGAACACCACCATTTGGTTCTGGTCAGCTGCAGTCAGAGCTGCGGGCCCTGCCCACTCACCTCAGAGACCGGATGCACTGCTGGCAGAAGCGGTGCCCGCAGCCGGTCTGGTGGGGGTTGTGAAGCACCGAGTGGCAGAAGGCACATTTGTAGCGTTCTTCCAGCTGCTCCACAAACTGGTACTCTGTGTCGGGCTCAAAGTCCAAGGAAATGGAGTTGCCAGAGTTCTGGCGGATGAAGGCGCAGGGGGCAACTGCTTGCTCCTCTGAATGAGCCATTCTGGGGAGTCAGATGGAACGAACACTTCAGTGTAAAAAAAAACCACCCAGATGACAGCAGCCACCACACATGGGTCATAATTCGCAATCACTACAACCATTATGTCAGGACTTTAACAACTTCCTGCTACAGGGGATGCCTGCCAGGGTGCAGATGGTTTCTAGCAAGACTGTGTGATGGGCCCTCCTCTGCATTTAGAATCACCTTGAAGATGTTTCCAAGGGGAGTAGCTGAGAGGGAGGGATCCACCCTTACTGTGGGCAGTACCATCCGTGGTCTGGGGTCCCAGGTTGAATAAAAAAGGACAAAGCCAGCTGAGTGTGGACTTCCCCTTTCTCTGCTTCCAAATCCTCGGGGGTGGGGGTGGGGGGGGAGATGTGAACAAGCAGCTGCAGACTCCCACCATCTTAGCCACGCCTCCCCGCTGCTCTGCCTTGCCGGCAACCATGTGCTTGCTGTATTCCCTCAAACTATGGGCCAAATGAAAGTTTTCTCACTTGAGTCGTTTCTTATCAGGTGTTGGGGCAAAGCAATGAGGAATGTTACAAATACACGTTACCAGAACAGACTTTGTCTATTGGCTCTTCACAGGACCCCAAACAGTCCAGTCAGTTAACTGAATTATAGGCAAGCATTTAGATTGTGCTTCCAAGACTGAGAGAATCTGAGACCTCTCAGGAGAGTCTTACACTGTACATTTTCTGCTGTCGATCTCAACCTCTCCCTCTCTACCTCTCCACCCACCTCTACAGACATTAAATGTTAATATCTCCACCGAGTCCTCTGCTGAGAAACTCCTCTCCGAGGTGCTGGTGTCTGGAGGTGAGACATTTGAGGGGATGAAATCCCTGTCTGTGAGATTACTGCCCTCGTAGAGAGTGTCCAACCCCCCCTCCCGTTTTCTTCCCTTAGAAACCCAGGACCTTCTTGCCTTTATCTACACTCCAGCCACATGGAATTCTTCTAGTTCTTCATGTTCACGTGCCTGCCTCCACCACAGGGACCAGGCAAAGCTCTTCTCTGCCAGGTCTGTGCCCTGATGTGGAATATTGCTAAGAACCACATGACTATTGCTGTCTCACATCAAAGGAACTATCTATCATAAGCTACAAGAGACCCTTACAGATTGGGATCGCTCACATTCCCTTCACAAGGTACATGAAGGGCTCCTGAGGGACTCAGGAGCTGGTGCCTCAGCTCTGCCCTTTCCTGAGGCAATGTAACTGGCTGAAGGATTGCTAGAGTGCAAGAGACTCTGGTGACATAGCAGCTCACAAGGTGTCCACACTCCTGAGGTGATGCCTCACCTACACCCTTGTAAGTAACCCTCCAGTTAAACTTTTGGTTTCACCAAGCTAAACTGGTCTGTCCTTGGTCCTATTTGGGATCACACATCCCTCCCAGGCTTCCTACTTAGTGAGCTCACACTTGGGCTTCCCTTGGCATCTTCAGGAAAGCGTTCCTGTTTCCTCCTAGTCTTACAGCAGAAGGCAGACTGAACCCCCTTCAAGCATAGCTGGTCTTTAGGTGGTGGTTGTAAATGTGGGTGGGTAAGAGAAAAGGGTATCGCTATAATCCTTTTCAATTTTTAAGTGAGTGCATTACCAAATCAAAAATAACCACATAAAACCTGAATATGGACCAAGTCCAGTCTCCTTTTCAGGGAAATCCCTGGCCTGAGATTAAACGCACGTCTGTATGATTACATGACTGAGTCTATGTCCCTCAGGCATAGGCTTCACATCTGGTCTTGCTCATCTCCACACCCCACCCTTTGTACAGCACCTGGTATGGGGGCTAGGTCAGTGTTTGCTAAGATGGTGGTTTTGAATGGATGCAGCTGTGTTAGTGGTGGCTTTTAATACAGTGATTCTAACCTTTGTGTGTGTGTGTGTGTGTGTGCACTCTTTACCCCTATTTTTGAAGATATGGTGAAAACTGTCTATCCAGCCCATGAACCATGCACACACATCCAGGGCCTTCTGAGTGTGCAGTGGTTTCCCCAGCATGAGTGTAGAGACTCAGGCCATGCTGTGACAGTGGTTTTCAGAGGCTAGCAAATGGTTAAAGATGGGAGCCTCTTGGGTGTTCCCTGGGGACATCATCCTTCTACAAGGCAGGGTCAGGAAGGCTTGTCCCTCAGACTCTGGTGAATCATCCAGATCCACCACTGTAGCAGCAGCTGCGTGGCCTGACAAAGCAGGGTAAGAGGTGAGTAGCTTCTGCTGGGGTCATCTGCAGGCCTTTCTTTCCTGCAGGCTCTTCCCACTGCACTCCTGACTCAGACTTTCTGTGAACCTAACATTGCCCTAAAATAAAATCTGGTTTTAGTAAAAGGAGGATGCCTAAGACTTCCTGCCTGCTGTGTTCTCTCTCTCTCTCTCTCTCTCTCTCTCAGATTCTGCTATATTTGAGATTAAAATGGAATAACTTAAATATATTTCATTAATTCATTTTTACATAAGCAAGCTATATGTTAACGTAAGCAATATTTTTATGAAAAATGAAACCAATGAAGAGTCATACTGTTTTGCATTTTTGTCCCACTTCTTCATATTCAGCTCAATAGGCCACAACTGAGTCCTCACCTGGGCACCTACAGTATCCCACCTTAGGGAGCCTTCTATAAAACAACTCTGTGTATTTGTGAAGGGGGGGAGCAGAAATGGCCAATGGTGTTGTGGTTTATTATGGCTTTGCAGGTGTAAATCCTCTAAACAGGAATCAGGCAGCTCCAGGCAGAACCACACTAGTATTCTCCCACTGTGGCAGAAGCCAACAGCAGAAGCCACCATACTCTAGGTGGAGATGGAGGGCCACAGCTGGTTCTTATTGAATTCACCTGAAGCTACCAAGTGCTAGTAATGATTTTCCAGTGAAGCTGCTTAGGCACTAAGGGTCCCCGGGGCTCACCTTTGGAAAACACATTGGTTGGTTTGGCTGCTGGGTCTGCCCTGTCAGCTAGGTGGCTGGCTGGGCTAGCAGTTCTTATTGTCATGGACACTCTCTTGCTGCTGGTGAACAGAAATCAGGGGCTGCAGGATTGACTGTCTTTGCTCTCCTCATTTGTATATATATTCCCTAGACCTAGTCCAAAAGTGCTTGCCTGTGTAAACACCCCTGCCTGAGTCTGCCCAACCATGGCTTCTCCCTCATCACACATTTAAAATGCAGCATGTATGTACAGTGTTCCTATACAGGAAAGGAAGTGAGTGTGTCCTAAGGTGGGGGCTACTCTGTCCTCCTGAGCTTCCTCAAGCCTCCACCCACTTGGCTCACCCACAGGAAAGCCCAACAGAACTACAATAGGCTGACTTCTACTCGACAAACACTCTCTAATTAGCTAGAGGTTTCCAGTCCTTAATGGGGATGGTGGAAGCTTCCACCTTCCCCTCAGTGTAATCAGAACCAGAACCAGCAAAGAAAGGAGTCCAGCTCTTAGCAAAAAGAAAAAAAATCATCATCACAGAATATGGGAGCCTTTCGGCTACCAACAGTGGCTTATTGTGCCAGCGATGGAATGCACAGATCACTAGAGAATTACTAGTGCAAGCCAGAAAGAAAAAAGGTGAAAAACAACAAACAAACAAAAAGGAAGAAAGAAAAAAGAAAATGGAAAAAAGAAAAGAAATTTCATTTATCTGCTTTCTAAAAAAAATCAGTTATTTTAAACTTCATTTTTTTCAATTTCATAATCAAATGTATCTTTTCTAGAATTCAAGAATTCCAAAGGATGACAATAAATAGCACATTTTGAATACTTTAAAAAAGTATTTTAATTGTATATGTGTGTGAAGTTATAGGAGGTTGTGAGCTGCCAGATGTGGGAAAAGGGACCTGAGCTGCAGCTCAAGAGCACTATGCACTCCTTAACCTCTGAGCCATCTCTCTAGCTCCCAACAATTTAAGTTCTTTAATCACCTCACACTAGGTTTTCTGACTAATTTTTAGGAGCACATAAATACTCTCAAATGTGGAAGCTGTGAACATTTAGCTTCCTGCACAAATGTCACCTGTCAGTCTCAGGTATAACAAAGTAACAAAGAGAACAAGTGAACAAAGTAACAAAGTAACAAAGTAACAAAGTATCAAAGTAACAAAGCAAACTAAGTAACAAAGTAACAAAGAGAACAAAGTGAACAAAGTAACAAAGTAACAAAGTAAACAAAGTAACAAAGCAGGCAAAGTAATGAAGTAGCAAAGTAAACTGAAGTGGAAACTTCTGGTTTCTTTGGAGAGTTATGTCAAATGGTGTTTTTCTGGGGCACATAGGTTGAAAGGATGTCTTGCTAAAGCAAACACATGAAACTGTTTTCCTGAAGCAGACACAGATGAAAGGATGTTTGGATATAGCAGACACGTGAAAAGACCCTTGATGAAAGAGTATAAATATGACCCCACAGACAGTGGAAGATGAGCACTGAGCATTGGTTTTGTTTGCTGTGCCTTGCTATTCTTTGCTAAAGACACACATGTATTGGTTCATCTTACATAGTGTTGCTGAGCTCAACTTGTGATAACACTGCCATTGAGAGAAACTCACCCTAAAACTGCTCATAAGGTTCTTGTGGTAGCTTGCTGCTTCAGCAGCCTCACTTCAGGCCGGTTGGTGAGCCTGGCAGTTTCATCAGGATTGATCTACAGATGCCTGGTGTCTGCTTGCTGAAAGGACTGGATTGTAGCGGCGGGCTTGTGCCTGGTGTCTGCCTGCCTAGAGGACTGGTTTGCAACTGCTAAGTTGTATTTGGTGTTTGATACAGGACTGAACTGTTGCCCAAGAAGATTGAGCTCACCCCCAAAGAACTATGGCTGAACAGGTCCATTTTCCCCACTCCTAATAAATTTCTCTTCTACTACCTCTTTTGGGTGGTGGGCTAGAAGAGAGATTGAATCCTTATTAAAAATAGGTTGCGGCCGGGTGTGGTGGCACACACCTTTAATCCCAGCACTCAGGGGGCAGAGGCAGGCGGATTTCTGAGTTCGAGGCCAGCCTGGTCTACAAAGAGAGTTCCAGGACAGCCAGGGCTATACAGAGAAACCCTGTCTCGAAAAACAAAACAAAACAAAAAAAGTAAATAAATAAATAAATAAAATAAAAAGTAGGTTGCAAAAAATTTATGCCTACAGTAAACAAAGTGACAAAATAAAATGGGTCCTTGCTTCTCTGTCTACCTCACCTCCAGTGTCCCAATACTTGGATTGATAAGTATTTAGAAAATTTGAGTATATTTTTATACATTGGGTTACAGCTCCTAAGACAAAGGCCCAAGTAGGTTCTGAGCTCTGCTTCTTGGGGGAGATTTAGTACCTCAAAAGCAAAACTCAGAGAAGAGCAAGCATAGGACCAGCAACTGGCACTGTTTCTGCCCTGCTTCCTACTTATTAGCTATGGAGACCTGAATAAGACCCATCTATCTCCTACCTTGGCCAACTGCCCATCCATCTACTGATTCCCATATAGGGACAGTGTGTGCTGTACTCTGTGTCAGATCCTGAGAAAGCACAGCCTGTGATAGTCCATTGTCCCCCAGGCCCTACAAGGTAGGATTCTGACAGAAAATGATAAGTTACAATAGCTCAGTGGTTAGTGCCACCAAAAGAGACTTCAATGTAGGACCACTGGAGCCTGGATGAAACTTCACAAAAGTTGTCAAAATGTCTCTGCTGAGCTCACAAAGTAGCTAAACTGGACTGAAGGTAGCATTTCATGGATGAAAACACAAAGAAATTTCCCAGAGGGCATGGCACAAGTTTGAGATTGGTTAATAATCAACTGTACCCAGTTGTGAAATGAATGGAATGGAGCAGTCACTTGCAGCATGCCCACATCCATCCTAGACTCTTCCTTTGCTGGGGTCTGTATCAGGAGCTGGGTGAGATGAGAACAGGCCCTGGCTCCAGGAAAGGAACAATAAATGGGGGCAGAGACACAGGATGGGAAGGAAACCAAGGGTGTGGGCAGGAGGCTTTCCAGAGCTGGCTGCTTTCCAGACCATCTTAGTGGGATGGGTGAACTATGAGTCAAACCAGCTGACAACCTACATTTCTTGGACCAGAGTAAATCACATAGTTCTGTTGGTAAAGTGTGTGCTTTGTAAGCATGAAGACCTGAGTTCCCTTCCCCAGAACCCACATATTAAAGCCAGACATGGTGGTGTACACTTGTAATCTCAGCACTAGGGAGGTGGAGACAGCAGGAGCCATGGGGCTCATTGGACAGCCAGCCTAGACTACTTGGCAAGTTCCAGGTCAGTAAGAGACCCTGTCTCAAAACAACAAAGTTGATAGCACGTGAAGAGAGAAACCTGAGATTGTCCTCGGGTCTTTGCATGCATGTGCACACATGCACATATTACTACTGCACAAATGAACACACATGTGCACACAAAATTATCAGAGGAAATCATGATTCCTCAGTCATATATTTTTATCTTTTTTTAGCTGCCAAGATCAGGTGTCCTTTGTAATATCAAAGTCTGATTTAAAAGCTGTCCAAGGATCTCCCAGCATATGACTGTGAGGTACATGGGTAGACATGCATTTTATGTGCAATTCATGTCCCGTGAATTTCACTTCATAAAACAAGATATGATGCTAAGAACAGCAGGAAGTTCCAGTAAAGATATAAATTTGATCAACTAAAACAATAGCAAAAATATGCCCAAGGAATTAAGATTTTTTTTCACCTTACAAGCAATTTTCTTGTTGATTGTGGCTGGCATTTGATGTAATAGTCTCTGCCCTCCCAAGACAGCATATGGTGAAACCCTTGAATTCACACCCACTGGGGAACACAACCTCTGACCAGAGAATCCCTCTTATAGTCTTCTGTGACTGTTTTCTAGGCCCTAGATCCCCATTAGCAATGATGGGGTTAGATGAAATCCCACCTAGGCACATGGAGAAGCCGGCGCCTTCCCACCAGGTCCTCTGTAGGGCAGTGTTCTAGTCAGGGCTTCTACTGCTGTGGTAAAACACTATGACCAAAAGCAACTTGGGGAGGAAAGGGTTCATTTCAGCTCATAGTCCCACATCACTGTCTGTCTCTGAGGGAGTCACTGAGCCAGGCTTAGCCTCTTCCAAAGCTTCTTTCAATGGCAGTGAAGAGCCTCTCTCTGAGATGCAGAAGCAGTTCCCCCAGGCAGGGCTCTGCTCTAACCCCATCCTCAGCTAGAACCAACACAAACTCTCTGTTCTCCACAGAGCTGAACAGGGAGGCCCTGCAAGGCAGGGGTCCCTTCCACAGCAGCCAGATGAGATGAGACAAGGCCAGCGTTGGGGAGGAAGAATGAGGAGCCAGGAGGGTGGGACTTTAGTTCTTCAGAGAAGTGTGATTTCTCTCCGGCTGGTCAGGAAGCCTCTAGTTCCTCATTTCCAGCAACTTACCAGACAGGGTTGCAGGGCAGCTCTAGAGCTGCTACCCACACTTGTCCTGAGCCACGCCTGCCTTCGCCCCCTAGTTGGGAGGGACACCTCTGGGGAACACTGTCTTCCCTCAAGTCAGCCAGAGCAGGGATTTTTTAAGTCTCCAGGAAGTCACAACAAAGCTTTCCCCTCAAAGGCCTGCTTGACTCCAGAGCTTTGGGCCTCCTCCACAACCTCAACTCTGTGTCCTCACTGTCTACAAACTTCTGGGACAGCCATCTTTCATTACACCCCACCCCCAGAGCCCGAGGTACCTGACTGAGAGCATTCGATTGGTGTTTGGTGAATAAGGACAAGGGCCTCACGTGACATCACGGTGCAAAGGGGCTGCTGGATGCAGGGCAGGACAGGCCCAGCCGAGGGGACTTTAGGAAAAGATGCATGGAACCCAGGTGCTAGAACTATGTGGTAGGAGGCAATGTCTACCTGTGGCTTGCTACCTTACATACCTAGCTTGTTTTAACCCTGACATTCCTGTGGCATACATATTACCACCTTTCCCATTTTTTCAAAAGAGGAAACTGAGGCTTGGAGGGATCCTACTCCAGGAAGTGGTCAATGCCCCTGAGGAATCAGCAGGAGCCACAGTCTCTCCAGGCCCCTGCTTCCTCCCGGCCTCTGGGAGGCAGTGTATGTGGGTGGCACCCCATGGGTTCCGGGGTGGACCAGCCCGGATTCAAATCTTAGTTTTACACTGCATAATCTTATGAACTCAGGCAAGTTACTTTGTCCCTAGGCCTCTCTGTTTCACACACTAATTAATAGTGACAGAGTAGTGACCTCGAAGGACTTCTGAAGAGAAGATAACATTATGCACAAGGAGATGGCTGGCTTGCCAACTGCTTTTGTAAATACGGTTTTATCAGAATGTAGCTGGGTTAATTTGTTTGCAGATGTTACCATGGCAGAGCTGAGCAAGCTAACTTGGAGAGTGCAGGGCAGCACACATCCTAAAACAGTGACTATCTTCTCCCTATGGGAAAAGCCGACTGACCCACATCTACATGAAAAGCATAATGAAGAGGGGAGGGGCATGGAGTGCACTGCAAGGGCTCTGAAGATTATGAAGTATGTGCAACCCCACCTCCACTGGCCATCTCCCCTCACTCTCAGGATATTATGTCTACCTAACATCTCTGGCTGCCAGGTTCAGGAATCAAAAGTGAATAAGAGGGGCTGGAGAGATGGCACAATGCTTAAAAGAGTATTGGCTGCTCCTGCAGAGGGCTCAGGTTTGAATCCCACCACCCACATGGTGGCTCACAACCATCTATAAGTTCAGTTCCAAGGGGTCTGACACTCTCTTCTGACCTCTGCAGGAACTGTACACATACATGGTGCCCAGATATACATTTGAGCAAAACACTTATAAATCAATCAATCAGCCAACCAATCAATCTTTAAAAAGGAAAAACCAAAGCCAAACCCAACTGACATATGAGTGAGCTTTTCATCTGGTACCTGCTGCTGCTCCAAGCAAGCCCAAGGACCGCTCTCTGCATCTGGGTCCCTTCAGTTAGCTGTTTTCCTTCAACCCAGAGCTGTGGTGTGTGTGTGTGTGTGTGTGTGTGTGTGTGTGTGTGTGTGTGTGCAGGTGAGTCCTGTCCTCAGGCCAACCTCAGATCAGTAGCACCCCCAGCCACACAGTCCACCATTTTCCCCTCCCTGGCTCCAGGTACACCTTGTACCCACAGGTGTGCAGGCATATACAGTGTGTGTGTGTCCATGTGTGATGTGTGTGTGGTATTTATGTGTGTATGCTTGTATAGTACATGTGTGTGTGAATATATATTGTATGTGCTTGTGTGGTATGGTACAATGTGTATGCACACATGCATGTGTGTGAGAGGGTGTACAGGTATGTGTGGTGTGCATATGTGAACAGGTGTGTGTGCAGGTGTGTGGTATATGTGTGTATACAGGCATGTGTATATTTGTGTGTGTAGGTGTGTGGTACATGTGTGTATATACATATGTATATATATGTGTGTGTGCAGGTGTGTAGTATATCTGTGTGTAAAGGTGTGTGTGTGTGTGTGTGTGTGTGTATGAGCAGGTATTTGTGTGTGGTAGTGTATGAAGGTACATGTGTGTGCAGATATGTATGTTGGTCTCAGGCCAACCTCAGACCAGCAGCACCCTCGGTCACACAGCCCTTCATTCTTCCCTCCCCAGCCCCAGGGACACCTGTACCCATCCATATGTGTGCATGCATATACAGTTCAGAGCTTGACCTCAGGGTTCATTCCTCAGAAGCCATCTCTTTTTTTCTAAGTTGAGGTCTCTCATTCGTCTGGAGCTAACTACTTAGGCTAGGCCAGCAGCATGTTACTGACTGAGCCATCTTCCTGCCTGAGTCCTCTGCCTGTTACCACTGTTTCATTTCTCTATTTTATCTTCATGGCTAGTTTTCTGTCCCCTTACCCAATGCATTGTTTAGAATTCAGCTACATTGGATCATCTAGCCACACAGTCCTTCAGTCAGCTCCTGTGTGCCAACCATTCCTTTGCTGAGAATCTATCCCTATAGACACACTGGGAACAAAAAGTATTGCTGAGTCAGTCCCAATTTCCCATTCCTTGGCCCCTCCTAAAGGCTGCCCTCAGCCAAGGAGCATCTCTCAGCCAAATATTCCATACTCCTTCTCATGCCTGGAACTCTGGGGCATTGTTTATAGAACCACACCTTCCCATAGGTACCAGCAGGTTCACCCCTTATCAAATGCCCCAGCATCTTTCTGATCTTCCCTGCCCTCCTGAGCACATCTGTATTCTGTTCCTGAATAAACTGGGGTATGGGGCTGAGTCATCTGGGGTGAGGGGTAAGGACACAATAGCCCTCCTGCCCTTTGCATTGGTGGCCTGTGGCATGTCCCCCTTCAATCCTCCTGGCCTTGGGGACACTGAGCTCTTAGGTTCTCCTCCAAGACTGACCACATCTTCAGGGTTACTTCTCTGCCCTTGGTCTTGCCCACAGCTCCCACCTCTCATCAGAAAGGCACCCTTCTCTGACTCAGACTGCTCCTGAAGGCAGCCTGGCACCCCACTCCATTGAGTTGTGGGTCTACCAGCCCAGATTTACTGTTCTTTCTCCTCTCTCCTTTTCTGGCTATCTGAGTTGTTCACACAGACAGATGGGCACATAAACATGGAATGTGGGATTCCAGTGACCGTGTGAACACAGAGCTTGGATACACAGTCAACAACCAACATGCTAGATTTAGCTGAGAATTCTGAAGCATTTTCAAGTGAGGATTGGGCCCCTGATCCACCTACTATGATCTATATGGTAGGAGGCAATGTCTACCTGTGGCTTGCTACCTTACATATCTAGCTTGTTTTAACCCTGACATTCTTGTGGCATACATATTACCACCATTCCCATTTTTCAAAAGAGGAAACTGAGGCTTGGAGGGATCCTACTCCAGAAAGTGGTGTGGGCATATGCATGTGACTGAACCTAAGACCTCATATATGCTAAATAGGTGCTCTATCATTGAGCCTACCCCCACCCCCATTTACATTTTGAGATTGGGGTCTCACTAAGTTGCCCAGGTTAGCTTTGAACTTACTCACTTTGGATCCCAGGCAGACTTGAATTTGCCATCTTCCTGCCTCCAACTCTAGCTGCTCTGATCCTACTTGCAACCCCAGCCTCATTTCAATGACCTCATCCACTCTTTCACATTGGCTAGTATCAGAAACCTAATACCCATGCCCACTCCACATGCTCCTGTTAGTCCTTCCCCATCCCAGTGAAATGTCACCATCTCTCCTCACCCTGTTGGTGTGGGTCATAACTTAGGCATCATTCTTGCCTCCTCTCTAGCTCACAACACCAAATCTGTCAATCTCCTGTCCCCAGCCAGCCCCTGCTTTTAGTACACCGACCCTCACCAAAGCCGCAGCCATCTCTCCCCTGGTGACAGCACTGGTCTCAAGGTTGGACCCTGAAGCTGCCTACTCCCTTACAGCCCACAGCCTGAACGACCCTTTTAAAGACAGAAGTCGGTAGAGCCCAGACCCAGTGGATGCACGTACAAAACACTCCCGCAGGTAAGGCTCAGGGAACACTGTGGAAGAGGAGGCAGAAAGGGTATAAAAGCCGGAAGAGCAGGGAGTGTGCTGTGAGACTGTATGCCCTAGTGATGTCAGAAGCGACAGTTTCACCAGCAAGCCTGCCCAGATGTGAGCGGAACAAGTGGAACAACAGGCATGCCGAAGTTGGGCACCGGTGGGGTGGGCAACCCTACACAGGGAACTCCAGGAAACACAGGAGTGCTGAGAGTGGAGAGATACGCTTCCCCAGGGACAAGCACACCAATGATCAGCCTTGAAAACATATGTACGGTAACGTCATACAGACTGAGCAAGTTCTATTTAGGAATATACAAGTACATATACATATAAGCATGTAACAATTAAGGGGAAAAAAGAGGCCAGGAATTTGAAAGAGAGCAAGGAGGGATAGATACATGGGAAGGTTTGGAGAGGAAAAGGAAGTGGGAAATGAAGTATTATCATCCTGTGTTCCCATTTCCTAGTGTTTTCCTCTCTTGTCCTCCTCTCCAGCCACAATAGCCTTGTGTGATTTTGTGTGACAGCAGAACTGCCATCTGCTTGCTAATCCACCCGCCATGCCTCTTGTTCCTTCACTTCAAGCACACCCCTTCAGTCAACACCTGCCACCCACTGTGCTTGCTACCATGTATCAACTGTTCATGCCTTTGCTCTCTGACCTCCCCACCTGAATAGAGTACCACAGGAGCGGGGCTCTTTCTTCTGCTTACTGAGGTTCAGGCCTTGGAACATCACACACCATTGGTGCTCAGTATAGACTGAGATGAGTGGAAGCCAGGTCATAGCCAGCAGCAGCCTCTGTACCACTACACACACCGCTCAGGGACCAAGACGTCTTACGCCAGCTATCTGTGCACCTTGAACTTGTACAGGGAGAGCAAGGGTGGTCCATGGTGGCTGACTTGGGGTGGGCTGCTGGTGGAGAGACTAAACCTTGAACAGTGGTCTCCGTTCACACAGGGAAGAGCCACAGAGGAGACAGCAGCCTCAGGGCACTGGGTGCCTGGGTAAACAAGAAAGGGCTGAGAAGGATGTGCATGGACAGACAGGCAACAGGCCAAGTCAACCAATGTCCATGAGGCTCCTGTCTAGGTCCCACACCCTGAGGTGCTCACTGCAAAGGTCCTAGGTCTAAAATCCCATTTGCCTGGGTCCCTTTCAGGAGATATCACCGCGGCAAGAGCATGAGGCCAGCCTTTCGCTTTCACCCTTCTGTGTTTTCAATATCTATTTCAAACTTTTCTCTTCTCTACAAATCTTGACTACTCCCTCCAGCCTCCCCGGGAAACTACTTCCTACCGCACAGAAAAACAAAGAAGTCATCAGACCAGAACAGCTTCGATTTCCTGCCACCACTCCTGTGTGTCTCCCTTCATGGGGCCCCTGATCTGCCCTTGCCCTCTTATGGTGGCTACAGAGGTAAACTGATTTCAGCCAAACTCTCCAGCTGGTAAATGCCTGCCCTGAACTCACACCATCTATGGTAGCTTCTCACTCTTGCTTCCTGCTTGACCTTTAACCTCTCCACACCGGCCAGCTCCATCCTTCAGCATTCAGCTAAGGTTCTCACAGAACTGTGGAGAGCCAGAGCCGTGGTTCTCTCAGATGTCCCTGGAATCCCTGTGTCTCATCTCCACTAGCCCACATAACCTCAGCTTCCCTAGAAAGACGCTTAACACTTCTCTTGTCAAGGCCACTTGTGACTTAAGTGACACTGGTCATTCTGGCCTTCCCCTTGTCTATCCTTGTAGCAGCATGTGACACAGTTAACCCCTGACTGCTCGGATTTAACAACAGGTACTTTCAAACACCGCATAGCTTCCTTGAAAGCACCCTGAGCTGGTGTGGAAGACAGTGTACAATGATGTGAGACCCACCTTCTCCTTTAAACCTGGATGACCTCCCTGAGAGACCCATATGCACCACTGCAGACCTCAAACACTAAACAACAACAAACAAACAAACAAAACATTCAAAGCATCCAAAATGGATCAGACATCCCTGCCCTGGCTGTCCCCTCCAGAGTTACCTCTACGTGAAAATTCATTTTCTTCCCTGGCTACAAAGCTCACTCAACACCCATGTCCGCCCGAATGGCTTAAACCCCACCTGATTTTGTAGTCACATTATTTTGTTCTATTTCTTTTAAAAACATATTTATTTTTATGTGTGTGTGCGTTTTCCTGTATGTATGTATGTGTGCCATGTGCACACAGTACCTGCAGGGCCCAGAAGAGGGCATCCGATTCTTTTTTTTTTTGTTTTTTTTGTTTTTTTTGTTTTTTTGTTTTTCGAGACAGGGTTTCTCTGTATAGCCTTGACTGTCCTGGAACTCACTCTGTAGACCAGGCTGGCCTTGAACTCAGAAATCCACCTGCCTCTGCCTCCCAAGTGCTGGGATTAAAGGCATGTGCCACCATGCCTGGTAGGGCATCCAATTCTTTGGAACCAGAATGACAGACCATTGTGAGCTTCCATGTGGGTGCTGAGATTGAACCCAGGTCCCCCAAAGAGCAGCCAGTACTCTTACCCGAAAAGCTGGCTACCCAGCCCTGCTCTGTTCTGTTGTCTTTGATTTATGCTGACTTGGGTGATACTGCAAGTTTTCCTAGGCTGTACCCAAGGTGAGTTCCCAACTTCTCTCTCAGGCAGCCTTTGCAACATCTGCTTAGTTATCCCCACCAACCCATCCCTCTCCTCCAGTTCTAAGCAGCCCATCTGAATAAGGAACAGGTGAGACACTCCTGGTGACTCGGGGCCTCTGGTTTACTTCTCCATTCTGCTTTACTTCCCTCTGCTTCCCTGTGTTGGCCTTCTACCAAATGCTATTTGTTCTCAAAGCTTCAGTCTGGTTTGAGTCTCCCCAAGTCCTGGCCCCAAGCCTTGAGTCTTTGAAGTTGCCTGGGACTCACTCTAGCTAATGCCCAGTGTTACCGTCCCAACCCACCCACCCCTGTCCCTGAGGTCTCTGGCCTAGACAGAGAAGCAACAGCATAGGGTGACATGGTTTCTGGTCTACCCCGGCACATGGAAGCTCATCTGCTAGTCTGTGTCTGCTTTTTATTTAAACCTGAATGCCTTTAGGCCAGGAATGCATTCCTCAAGGCCCCAGAGGTCTCCCAGCTCTAGCCTTGTTAAACACAGTCTCCCTGAGTTCTCAGGTACTGGACTTGGTGTGGGTATTGGCTCATCTTACCTGTCTAGCCACCCCAGGTGGGAGATAGCACCACCTCTTTGAGCCAGTGAGGACAACAGATGCTCATGAGAATTAGGCAACTTGCCTTCATCACATAATCACACCCAGAAAGTCAAAACTCCAGATGTGATTGCTTCTTGTGCTAGGGTACCAAATACCCTCAATACCAGCCTTTAGGGGGCAGAAGCAGGAAGGTTACTGTTAAGTTACGGGCCAGCCTGGGCTGCATAGTGAGTTCAAGGGCAGCTTGAACTATGTGGTGAGATTTTTTTGTCTCAAAAAAAAAAAAGGAATGCAATCCAGATTTGAATCCAAGCTCATCAGGTCATGCAGCCCACATTCTTACACTCTGACACAGTGAAAGCAATGAGTGTTAACCAGGCTAAGTCTTAAGAAGACCCTCTGCAGCAGTGTGGAAAGAAAAAAACCAAGACCGCCAAATCTGGACCTGAAGAGAGTAAATGAGTGCTTCAGGCTGTCCAGGAAAGAGGCTCTGAGCCTAGCAAGGGAGCTGACAAGATCATGGAGACAACACTGGACTTTGCAATAGCTGGGAGAACTGGGAGGCCGGAGTGGCTGATGTGAGTGACAGGGGTTTCCTGGGAGCTCTTGAGATACCACAGCCAATCAAGGTGGCTAATATTACAGAAGCCAAGTGTCTTTACTTAACAATGTATTTTAAGCCTTGGAGTGAAAGAACTCCAGGACAGAAGTCTAGGGACAAAACTGGTGCCCAGACGCAGCCACATTGGCACCTCTAAGGCAGGAGGAGGATGGGAGGAATTAGGCCACATTGGGGAATGCCAGTGGAGACAGGACAGGGTCCAAGGAGGTGGCTGATGGACAGGCTAGAGGACAGCTGCATGGCGCCTGCTGGCTGGCGACAGAGGATTATCAGACCTCAGGAGCCCTGTTAAGCCTCAGAGCAGCACAGCAGGTGCAGGGAACCCAGTGAAGCAGAAGCCCAAAGTGCAGACATCTCTTTCCAGAGGCTTCCAGGGAACCTGGGAGAAACTCTGGGAAACACAGGGCCTCCCAGGTCAATGGCAGAGTGCAGACAGGTGAAACCAAGGAGCAGGGGAGGAGCAAGGGGAGCACCTCAGGAAGAAGACACACAGTAGGGTGTTCATGGGGGTGGAGGTTTCTGACTGGGTTGGGAGGAGTGCAGCTTGGCCTTAAGGGAAGAAAAGGCTGTGGGGAGATTCCAGAGGTGTTCTGGCTTGCTGAGGAGAGACACTGACTTGGACCAGGCAGCTGAAATAAGAGTTGCTCTCTGGACTGTCCCTGATGCGGAGGACCGACCTGCACGTCTGGGAGCAGGGCGCAGGGCAGAGATGACGTTGCCTGCACATCTGAGTACAGGGCTCTGGGTGCAGGGCACAGCAGCACACGTGCACACTGCCTTTGCTAGAGCATCACAGCCAGCTGCCTGCAGATACTAATATGCAAAATATGCTGGGGACTTGAGTTTCTGTCAGGACTAATGAGTATTTTCACTTTTATTTCGAGGTCTGCTACTATTCCACTTCCTCATAAGACAGGGCTTGCCAGAGACCACACATAGGAATTCCTCAAGTACTTTTATCTCAGCAAAGCAACACACCAATGCTGGCCCAATCCTAGGTTGGTGGCAGCAGGTGCCCAGCCCTTGGCATTTTGTTTCTGTCTTATAGAGTGATTCACCTTTCCCTGTCTCTTGTGCTGATAGATATTACACCTGCCACCCCTCCCACTCTGACCAGTCTCAGTATGAGCACTAGCTCCTGCCCAGAAGAACTCTGGAAGAGCTGCAACCTAGGCAGAGAAAGCACTTAGAGACTGAGTCTGTTCCGGTGTCCTCTTCCTCTGGTTTGTTAAGTCTTTAAAACGTCAGCTAGGGGCCAACTCCTCACCGGTTCTCACAGCTGTCCAGAGAGTCTTGGCTTCCTCTAGTCAACATATAATGGGAAGAACATAGGAGTTGCCTCAGAAGACTCAGGTCTCAGAAGGCTCAGGCTTGGCTGCTGCCCATCCCCTGCTGTGAGGTTTTCTGAGTTCTAGCTTGAAATCAGGTGGAACCTCTCCCTTCTCTCTGGGAAAGAGAAGCTAGTCTGATGTGATAGGTTATTTATAACCTGCATCTTAATCTGATTCCTGGGATCTAATCAACTCTTACTAACACCCATCCTCAGTAACTGGGAGACACACCCCAAATAAACTGAGTGCAACATCTTTTTAGGCTAACCAATGCCAGATTCCAGGCTACCACAAAATCAGACGCAGATCTTTCCCCAGTCAGTTGGCTGGCTGAGTGGACAGAATGGCATTGGTTCATACAACATCAGGGGCAGTTTCCAGCAGAGCTTTACCCACATTGCTGGGAACAGATGCTCCAGGCATTTAGGGGAATCTGGGTCCTTTTGTTGACCCCTCAGACTAAAGGGGAGATAGGCAGTTGTGGCTCTCTGAGGAACCAAGGTGACAGCCCTGAAGCAGAAACCTCAGAGTCCCCTGCCTGGCCCAGCAGCAGAGCTCAGGGCTAAGTTGACACTCAGTGCTTCCCCTCAACATCTGGGGGATGTGCAAAGCTACCCTGACTCACAAGGGTGTCGTAGGGGACAAAATGAGAGCACATGACATTGAGTGAGGAGCAAATGGACCCTAAGGGGCAGCTTCACATTTAGTGGCTCTTTTTTCTTCAAGGCCCCCCTCAGGAAAGTGGGGATTGTAACTACACAAGGCTGTTTCTCCCACGACTGACTCAGAGGCCTTGGCTCCCCCACTTTGAAAGTCACCCCGAGACGCCCCAGAAAGGAAAGCTCTTACTCCTAGTGGCTGGGCCCCTATGTCATCCACCCACATCCAATGGGTTCTCCACTGACGTCGGCCATCCTTCTCCCACACCACAGGCCTTAGCCAGGAACCCTGAGAACATCACCCTTCTCTGTTATGGCCTCTTTCCACAGCTAGCCCTACAAGAGACCAGGGAAACTACAGTCCAGGGTCTGGAGACAACCCATTTTTCTGAACTCTCTACACTTCCCACCTTCATCTCCCATCCATCTTTCCATCTGTAATTTCTGCCTTTTCTGTTCAAACCAGTTGTCCAAGGTGTCAGGTTCTCATCCAGACTCTCAGTTATGTTAAGATCTCTGGCTTTGGACTGTATGAAGCAGATCAGACTGTGGCAACTGGATTGGGGAGGACGTGTTAACCCAGACTTTTGCTGTCTAAAATTCTCTCTCACACACCCAGGAAGTTCTATTCTCAGAAATGCTTTTACCAATTTCTTTGCATTTTAAGTATTCCCTAAGACTTTGAAAAAAAAATGCGTATTTTCATGGAAAAGGGAACTGTCCTCTTTGGCCTTAATCTAGTTTTCACACCGCACCTATGCCCGATATTTATTGCAACAAGCTGGATGCCTTTTTCACAGGCCATGGAGAGTTGGGGAGAAGGGAGTCTCTCCTCATTTCACAGACCTTAGCCCACAACTGGACTCCGACCAGCTCCTTGTCTGCCGCAGCGAGATAAACAGAGTTCTCACGAAAGTAAATCTAAAATAGCCAAATATGGAAAGTCAGCAGACAGAGTGGAGAGGCTGAGGAAGAAAGAAGCCAACCAGAATGGCCCAGAGGGACCCGCAACAAAAGTTCTCAGAACTGTAAGACCTTGCAGTTGGGTGGCAAGGGGGTCGGTCAAGCAGTGTGGTGTGAGAACTGTCTCCATCCAACCTGCGGTGGGTGCTCACCTCTAGGAGCCCGGGTCTGCTGAAATCTGGAACTCACCTTCTGCAGAGTCGGGTGCTGTTTCCAAAGGAGCACGCGCTATAGCACCGGTGCAGGTTTGAGTCCCTGGCATTAAGCTCACTTTAAATGGGCTGTGCTCACAAGTCTTGGCAAAAGTGCCCCGGGCCGGGAGCGGGTGTCCCGCGTCGCCTCAATTCGCCCGCTACCACACACGCCTCCGGCCCTCCGCCCTGAATTGCTTTCGGTTTCTGAGGAGCCGGGACGGTCAGCTCACCCGGACTTCGCCACTTGCGGGGTTCGCAGAGCTCCGCTGGCGCCCTACGGTGGCGGGCCCTAGGCTGCTTCGTCTCTGCAGAAGTTTAGGCCAGCTCCAGAGGCGGGCTCCGGGAGGGGCGGGGCCGATGATAGGGGTGTGGTCAGGGTTTGGGCAGGGCTGAAGGTGGGGGCGTGGTTATGTCTCCCAAGAGGCAGGGCCGAGGATGGGGGCGTGGTCATGGCGCCCATGCAGCGGGGCGTGAGGCTTCTAGGATGGCAGCCAGGAACTCACCTGAGCTGGGCGAAGTATTCCCCCCTAGATGCTGGGAATCACTCAGACCCTAGAAGCCTAGGCTTCTCTTTCTAGAAACATTAGTACCTTGTATGCCTTTGAATTGTATATATTTTGCTCTTCAATCAGCCTCCCTCCGACCCCCCAAACCTATTTATTCTTTGAGTAGACACATTTGCTCCCGATCAGAGGTTTGGCTCAAATCACTTCTTCCCTGAACTTGCTGCAGTCCAGTACAAATCTGCCAGCCCTCGTCCTGCTGTTAGCGTAACGTTGGCAATCTCTCTGTTGTTCTGTTGTCAAACGCGCCCCAGTTCTCCTGGTCTTCAGGGCCACCAGGTGGAGCGTGCCTGAACTATGAGAGCCCTATCTGCAGTCTAGAGGTGAACTGAGTGGACCTTCCCAAGGCTAGGGCTTGAATTCTTGCCTCCCGACTCCTAAGCACAGGCCTGTTACAGTGTATTCGTTCTACAGGTTCACAGTAATTGCAGCCTGTATGAACGAAGTGAACTAGCATCTCAAATCTAACCTCTTCCAAGTCAGACAAACGCGGGAACTTAGCTGTCTTGAGCTTCAAATGTCCATCACGGAGAGAAGAGAGTACCAGGGTCCTTGCAGTGGACCTGGAGCTGGGCAACAGGTGGGAGTGGATGTGGGATCTGGTAGAACAGTCCAGAGGATCCCAAGACCCAGGTGCAACTCTTTGGTTAGGGAGATTAAACCTTCCGTGGGGAGATGGCCTGTGGGCATGCTTTGGCACTCTGGACCAGATTACTCTTGTGAGAACTGAGAGAGACTGAGCCCAAGTCCTCTCCTCCCTAACCCTCCCAACAGTACATCTATTTACCTTACTTTCCACCTCCTTTCATGTGACTGCAAGGCAACAGGACACTATGTATTTAGACACCATAGGAAACAGGCAATATAGACTGGAAAGACCATGTCTGGAATGAATAATGTAGCTACAGTTCTGAAAGAAGCAGTCTGTTCTAAATATGAGACCCAAGGTCTTGGTATGATGAAGTCCAAAGCAGGGAGCTCTTATTGTGTTCCAAATGGTGGCCACTGGACTCACAGACAGAAGTCTAAATGAGGATAGATAGCACTTTTTTGGTGGGATTGGGGAAGTGTGGTCTCGTACACTTAATTTTTTAGTTTTTATTTTTTTGCTTGTGTGCATGTCTGTGTACCACGTGTATTCCTGGTATTTGTAGAGACCAGAAGAGAGACCTGGAGTCACAGACAGTTGTTAAGCTTCACGTGGATGTTGGGAGTTGAACTGAAGTCCTCTGGAAGAGCAGCCAGTGCTCTTCGTGTTAATATCAGAGTAGTCAGAAGTGAAGGATATGTTCCCAGCTCCTGGTGTTGATCCCAGAGTCAGTCTCTCGTAGCCCAGGCTGGTTCACATTTGCTCTGCAGCTGAGGATCATTCAAACTCCTGGTCCTCTTCCCCCATCTCCTGATTATGGGCATACATTGTCACATCCAGTTTTCTTCTCTATGTAATCATGTTTTATCCTTCCCATGTACCTTCAAGAAAGTTTATGTTTGGTTTGCTTTGTTTTGAGACAAGCGAAGATGTCTCTGCAGGTGTCAAGTCAGGCATGAAGACAGGGCCAGATTTGAGCAGTATTTCAATATTTTGAAAATATTCATTAATTCCATATATTATTTAACAGTAAACTGATTTTCTAGTCTTTAAACTAGAATCACTTATAAAGAGAAGGATGGAATGATACACAAACTCTTTCTTCAGAAGGAAAGAACAAATATATTGATTCTTCAGGGCACTCTAAGACTGCCTGCCACCAGTGGTTTATGTAACTGGCTGGTGTGACTGGGCAGTCTGATGAAGAGAGGAGGCTGCCGCCTGTTGGTCGAATGCATTATTTCCCTCAGTCTACACAGCAAGACTGGTGAGGTCATGTGTTAGTTGAGGACAAAAAAGCATAATTCCAGGGCAGGTAGGCAGAAGCTGGACAGGGCAAAGGCTGTCCCAGGGCCTGCAGAGGCCATTAAGATGAACAAATGTGCTATGGTGATGGGGAAAGACGGAAGAGCAGAACAGTGTGCGCTATGAGGAGAGGCAGAGCTAGAGGAGAGAGAGAGAGAGAGAGAGAGAGAGAGAGAGAGAGAG
>NC_034594.1:163949512-163980406 GCF_900095145.1 Mus pahari
AGACCAGGCTGGCCTCGAACTCAGAAATCCGCCTGCCTCTGCCTCCTGAGTGCTGGAATTAAAGGCATGCACCACCACACCTGGCTTCACAAATGCATTTTTAAAAATTGGGAGTGTAAGTCACAGGGGCTGTGGGGCAGACATGGAAGAACTGGGAGGTGAGTATGATCTGGGTGGATGATATAAATATCCCAAAGAATCAATATAAACATTATTGTGAAAAAAAATACATACTATCACCTAATGGTAGATGTAGCCAGACAAGGAGAAAACATCTCTTTGAGCTTCAAATTTGCACATGTAACCTCTTTGGGCTTGAAGCTGCATGATTAACTTCCATCATAGGCTACAGTGGAAAGTCTGCTCATCAGGTGGAACTTGTAAAGGATGGTACGGCAAGTAGCAATGCCCAGTAGAAAGCAAACCTCTGATGGTGGTGTGCATAGAAGACTTGTTGGCTTACCAAGTGTGTTGCACCAGCACCTGTGAGTTTTCTTCCTGACTAGCAATAGATGATCATTTCCATTCCATCAAAGAACCCTGCCCTCAGCTCTGCCTGTTGGTGGGCTGATTACAACAAAAAGACAGGCAGAGGGCAGATCTCCCCAAACTGATAAAATTTGTTTTTAAAGATACTCTTAAGCCGGGCAGTGGTACACGCCTTTAATCCCAGCACTTGGGAGGCAGAGGCAGGAGGATTTCTGAGTTCGAGGCCAGCCTGGTCTGCAGAGTGAGTTCCAGGGCTACACAGAAAACCCTGTCTTGAAAAACAAACAATCAAACAAACACTCTTCTGGAGCTGGAGAGATGGTTAAGTGCACTGATTGCTTTTTCTTTCTTAAAGATTTATTTTTTTAAAGATTTATTTAATTTACATGAGTGCATTATAGCTGTTTTCAGACACAACAGAAGAGGGCATTGGATCCAATCACAGATGGTTGTGAGCCACCATGTGGTTGCTGGGGATTGAACTCAGCACCTTGGGAAGAGCAGTCAGTGCTCTTAACCTCTGAACCATCCTCCAACCCGACTGCTTGCTTTTTTAAAGGACTTAGGTTCAATTCCCAGCATCCACAAGGTAGCTTTCAACTGTGTATAGCTCCAATTGCAGGGGAACTGATGCTCTTTTCGGGGCTGCCAGCACTGCATTCACTAGTGAAACAGTTCCCAGCAGCAGGCAATATCCATTACATAGACTGCATTCTCTAAGCCTATGTGCACAGTACCTGCAATTCTAGCTTAGAAACCTAAGACATGCACATGTCTCTTGTTCTGCCTTGCTACAAGCTGATACAGGAAGTGGTCCTGTCCTCTTGAGTTTGTTGCAGGGCATGTTGAATCCACATGCCTGTTCTTTTCACACTTATGTCTGGTGTTTGTGTGAGGAAGCACTTTAATTAGGGGTCTTCTTCTTCTGCATCTAGACCTGCTGTTATTTTACACCTGGGGAAATGTGGATACCCCTGAAGACAGCTCTTCAGTCTTGTATCTCATATTGTGGGAAATGTAAGCAAAATGGACTGTCTTTTCCATCAGAGGGTTAAATAAGATAAAATTCTATTAAAAAATTGTAAAGAAGCCTCTTGGCAGAAATTCAAGTCCGTTCAGGGTCATGACCTCATGAAATCAAAATACGTTTTCAGGGTTGCCCCCTCTTCTCAACAGTGAGTCAGCCCCACACTCGGGGGCCAACTGACCATGGAGTCAGACACAAGGTTGCTGAGTTTGAAGTAAGGTCCCAACAGGGACCCTGCTAGTTGCACTTGCCTGCTCAATTTGAAGAAAAAAAAATATGCCTTGCTGTCATGACATACTTTGGATTGTGTAGTCGTGTTCCTGGGATCTTGGACCCATCTATAACAGCACCCCACAATTGTCCTTAAAAACCTTGCTCACCCAAATTCCTGCCAGAGTTCTAAGATGTCACATCTGGAAAACCTACCCTCATCGGTAGTCTCTAATTTGTTAATGATAGCTTGCAAATACCCCAAAGCAACTACCATCTCCCTTCATTGCTTCCTCATTAAGTGTTCAGGGACAGAAGACATGTTGAGGAAAGGGGGGAGGGACAAAGGATGTGACATGGGAACAGTCACAGAAGAGGGGAGCACAGATCCAAGGAAAGGTTGGGGCAGTGGGGGGTAGAGGTTGCTTGAAAAGGCCAACACCCGATATTAAAAACACAAAGGAAAGACTCCAGGTACTACTGTGGTCCTTCAGTAACAGACAAGGATGAAAGTCTTGGTGGGCTGTATGTGTGGTGGCTCATTTTAGGTGTCAACTTGACCACATCTGGAGTCAGCTAAAACCCAAGCAGTTGGGCACATCCATGAAGGCCTTCTTGATTGGGAAGAGGAATTTTAACATGGGCCACACTTTCTGATGGCACTCCACATAAGACAGAATTTTACATTCTTTCACTTTGTGTGTTGTACTACTCAATTGTAAGCTCACTCTTGATTGTAACTTACCTTTGTTTCCATCCATATTACACTGGAATTAAATACTTTTTCGTTAATTTTAACAGTTGTAGCAACAATGTGATTTATTTTTAGTTATGTTATAAAAACACTTTGGTGTAGATCTCTCAAAAAAGATAACTTCAGAATTAACAAAAATGGTCATTAATAAATTTCTAGGCTTTGCTTTATATATATAAATATATATATAAACCAGTACTTAGAATTTCACAGTGAAGAGGTCCTAAATTCTCATACAATATGAGGTTATATAAAAATAGAAGACATGGACACCTTTAAATCTTTAATCCTTTAAGCAGCAAGCATATTACTCTTCCAGGCCAAACACTGCTCAAACAAAAAAGGAAAATAATGACGTGCAAAATATTTACAAAATATGCAAAGCACACAATGAAGACAAATCACTATATACATGTGTCATATTACTAATGAAACTACTATTCTTCTACTGTGTGCTCTAGTGTTTGTAAAGAAAATTGCAACACATCCCTCAGATACAGCACTTAAGCCCATGTCTGGGTCAGAACAGATTTTAAATGAACCACAGATACTGAACATCTGAACAGATGCTGGTGCTGAACAACTTGACTGACATCTCCCACAGACTGTACTGAAGGTCTACTGATGAGAGACAAGACAATGAAAGCTGTCACAGTATAATATGCACGTACACAAGACAAGTGCTTTCAAAAATGCTATAGACAGTTTAAGATACATAACCGTCTTCCATGGCTTTTAAAGTAAAAATAAGTATAAATTCTTTAATATTATTTTTAGATCAGTTACATTTTATACGGGGCATAAACTATTAAGGTGATCTGATGAGAAAAAAAAAAGGGGCCTTTTCTGCAAGCCAATTTCAATTACATCAGAATAGAGGGTCCTTTTGAAGGAAAAGCTGAAAATTAAAATTGACCTATGGGCTGGAAAGCCCATAAAGGGACTATTTTTCCAGTACTTAAGGAAACATGACCCCTTTGATGTGGGCAGCCTGGGCCCTAGCAACTGTCCCTCTACAGCAAGCCATGCTTCCTATATGAAGTCATTCTATCAAAGCTGTCAGTAAAACGCTGTTGAAACTCCGCTATTGTAAAATATTCTTTGTGGGTGCTAATGATTTTGCATTGGAATAAAAAGGCCTTAAGTCTCTGTTTTCTTCATAAAAACGGATGTCAGTACTTTAGCTAACTGCACAATTATTGCAATAACACAATGAGTTCATCTTGTGATACCGATGATTTAGCCCTAAATCAAACCACAAGCTCAGGTTGGTTGAAAGGCGGATCATACAATTCAGGTGTACAACAGAGATTTATCAAGAAAAAAACAAAAACAAAACCAAACACTCTTTGTATCAAACACAGATCCTCTTAGTGAGTATGAACTTTAAGTTCAGAAGATAAGCTATAAATAAATGTTTCCATAACCACCATCTCTACATAACTGAAAATTGTTCTAAATTCCCAACATAGGCAGATACTAGCTAAAAGCAAATAGCATTTAGAAACATTTTTTTCAAAATTAATATTTTCAAAGAACTTAAAAAACATTGTATCTCACCAAATTTTAAGTCCTTTTTCTGCATGTGAGTGATTCCAAACCTCTATTACTGATAGATAACAGGGTCAATGACCTTTAAACAAGGACTTTGCACTAGGACCCCAAACTATGTTAAAGGATTAGCAGGTTCAATACATTCTTTGTGGTTTCATATAATTGCTTTGCAATTGATTCAATTGCTTTCTTCTAAAGGAATATACTAAAATTCCTTTAGAAAAAAAGCAACATATTTTGAAAAAAAGGGATATGAAGCTATAATTTCTTAAATATGAACATATCAAAATCTGAAATGCAGGCTATTTATCTTGCACTCCTAACATAGGAAAGTGTTTCTTAAAAAATTTAAATTAAAGAAAAAAGCTGAAAGATAAACATCCTTAAGGAACTTAAGGAGTTTTTTGTTTTTGTTTTTGTTTTGTTTTGTTTTTTTTTTACAATTCTTAAGTCAATATTTTTGTACTAATAGTTTTGAGTATGAAGAGGCAGGAAAAAAGAAACCTCAACAAAATAAATACAGTAAAAATGAACGAAAACCCCTTGGTAGACAGAATACTTTTTTCCCCATGAGATCACAGTAGACACTAGAAAGGAGGCCAAATAGAGGCTTCCTGCTGTGTCACACTACTTACACTAGTCCACTGCCACACTTCCCGTGTGCGCGCACCCACTTAGGCTAGACCACCGCCATAGAAGGACTAGTTTGCCTCGTTTGAATCAGTCAAATGAGCACTGGTACAATGATAGGTGAGCCTTTGTCCAGCGTAATTAGTGCAGTGAAGACTGTGAATCTGTCTGAATCCCAATGAGTGAAGGTGGCTGCTGACCACCAATCGTGGTCATCACTGGTCTTGGGTTTAGGCGGGGTGGCATGGAGTTAGCAGGGCGAATGAGAGGTGGTGGAGGCTGATTGAGAGTTGGCCGGGGTTGGATGAACCGAGCCTGCTGCTGGAGTGGAGGAGGTTGTCGGTGAAGAGCAGGGGCAGCAGGCAGTGTTGGACGAAGAAGTGGTGGAGGCTGGTTCAGAGTGGCAATGGGGACTGTTGGCGTTGGAGTGGATGATGGGGCGGGAGGTGATGGACCCGGAGTCCGAGGAGCCTGTGGGGTCTGTGCCTAGAGGTGAGGAAACAAAAATAAAAATACCTGTGTGAGATGTAAGTCCTAACAAAATGGATACAATATAGTTTGGGTTGTCACAGGAAAAACAAAACAAAACAAATAAAACCAAAACCAAAATATAACACCAGTGTTTATTGGAAACACAGGCTTCTTTTATTTTTAACAAAATAAAAAATAAATAGCCCCTCTCCCCACCCAAAACAAGAAACAAAAAACCCAACAAGGCTACCAAACAGACATCTTTATTAGTAAACAGCTTAACAGTAGAAATAATACACTTTCGCTCTGCTAGGACTAGAAGCTGGCATGTCCTTATGACTAAGCAGTCAGAGACGCCTCACGAGGAAGTGTATTGTCAGCCTTATGCTCATTTAGCTAGTCCTCACACACCCTCACAGCACACCGCCAGAAGGGCGGGGTGGCTCCTCAGCTCAGATTAGCTCAAATTCCAGACACAAACACACCTCCTCTTCTTCGTCAGTGCTCTTCCCTGACGGCACATTAGAAGCACTTTTTGTCTCCTCCCCTAAAGCAGAAGTATCAGCATTAGAAGCCTGGGTTCCTTGTTCTGCTTCCCACTCCTGCAATACCTCCTCTAAGTTAAACCGACGCCTGTAGTTTACAAAGAAGTTCTTCACTTGGCCAACAGTCTTGTTGCCAATTACATCTGCAATAGCTTGAAAATCTTTACCATATTTGCGGACACCTGGAAGGCAAAGTAAATAATACACCTGTGAAGGATCAGTAAGGAGAGCTGTGTGTACTATACATCATGCACACACAAATACCAGCAATGAACAACCTTTCTGATAAACTCTGCTCAGGTCTCAGTTCTGAGACAGAGGCTAAGCTGTCAATCAAGGTCACAGATGAAAACCGTCAATTTTTTCATTTCATCGAGCCAGCCACTTGCCTTCCGCTGAACAGTCAGAAACTTACCATTTTTTTACATACTCAGTTACTTTCTCCAATCCTCTCTTGAACTCTCAATATAGTCCATTTATTGTAAAGCATTGAATTCTTTGTTCCATCCTCAATTCCACATTCATTTATTTCCCTAGTAGCCAGTCACCTAAATTTGAGCAACACCGTTTGTAAACAAAACTGGATGGGAAGGAGCCATCTCTTTATCCCCTCAATGAACTGAGTGTGCTGTACCATTCATTCCCCTATGATGAAAAGCAACATAATTTGGGGCTTAGTAGTAACTTCACCATGGTTACTTGCCTATCCCACCAAAGTACCAACAAATATAAATAATTAAATTATAAAATCAGAATGATCACAATCATTAAATAGTAACTAAGTTACCCTTGTGAAAGTCAGGGATACATTTAGCCCATCTACTCCTAACTGTCTTTTTGGTGAGAATCAGATCTGTGCCCATCACCCTGCCTTGCTTTAAGAAGGACACATACTGCTCCTGGAGGAAAGGCAGCAGCTGATTGATGAAGTTGAGATCAACAATTGTGCTTCAGAACTTAAAATGAGTGATAATCTTCTGAGTTGAATTCCAAAAGAAATACAAGGATCCATATTTAGGAACAGGTATACCTTGCTCAAAATACAAGTCAAAGTTTCTGATTTTTACTTTGATAACTGTAATTATATCAGAAAACATGCAAGAGATGAGAACGACAGCAAGACCAGGAGTCTTAAGTACTCATCACTTAGTGTAATCAAAGACCAGTGTGAGGTAAAGACGTACTAACACTGCAGCGGCGGTGTTCTCCCTGACACCAAGGGTGTGAAACACCAAAAATACCATCATGTGGGAAACCACTGGTTTTAAATCCTACTCTTATGTCGAACTGAGAATTTGGGAATATCACCTACTTGGCTTGACTGACACTAACATTTAACTATATCTCACTTTAAACAGAAACTGGGGTTCATAAACCATGTTCATGA
Organism: Mus pahari; assembly: GCF_900095145.1. Taxonomy (NCBI): domain Eukaryota; kingdom Metazoa; phylum Chordata; class Mammalia; order Rodentia; family Muridae; genus Mus; species Mus pahari. The sequence goes on from NC_034594.1 coordinate 163,956,580, forward strand.
GTGTTTTGTTCTAAAGGAAAGGCATGCATGACAACACAGACATCAGCTATAATGTTTAATCAACATAAACAAACACACTCTCTTTAAATCCAAACCCAATTAATTTTATGGTTCAAGATGAATTCTAACAGAGACCAAGTGACACTGAGGGTTGATATGGCAACAGAAATCCCAGGTTACTCATAATAGTGACTGTCAACACACACTAAGTGTTCTTTGGGAGTAGCAGCTTTTATAAGAGTTTTGTGCCAATTCTAAGTACAAGCAAGAGGTAGCTGCACAGAAGGGAACCCGGCTGGACGCACAGAGGGAACCCGGCTGGACGCACAGAGGGAACCCGGCTGGACACACAGAGGGAACCCGGCTGGAAGCCAGGCTGGACGCTTGCTCCCTGACTTTCACAAGGGTAACTTAGTTACTATTTAAGCTACTTACTTAACAAGCCTTATTTGGGCATCGGTCCTGTTACATTTGCCACATTATTAGATCCTAAATGGAAACCAACTTCCCACAAAAGTGCGATGCTTCTGAAGATACAGGTGAAGTTTCTCAGTACACCCAGCATGTTTATGATGAACTCAAGGGAAGCCCTCACTATTGTGCAGATTCCTCTGGTTTGGTAGATGTTCCTAACTGGTGTCCTGAGACCCAATGTACCCAGAACCAGGCAGGCCTTACACTAGCTGAAGCTCCTAAGTAGTGACCTCTAGACTGGGGCAGCCCCAACTGCTTGCTCCTGTGTTCTGAAAACTCCAGAGTTTCTCACCATTATGTGGACCAACCTGGAGAAAATTCAGAGCTTCACTGGTGTTACTGTAATGCTGGATAAAGTGCTCAGGAAATGGAGTTTTCTTTACCATAAGGCTTACTTCTCTTGCTTTTCCTCAAACTATGAGGGCCAAACACAGTGCCTTGAAGTGTGTGTGTGTGTGTGTGTGTGTGTGTGTGTGTATGTGTGTATGTGCATGCCTGTGTGCAAGTACAGGAGTGCATATGTGCATGGCTGTGTGCAAGTGCATGCACACATGCACATGTATATGTACATGAGCATACGGAAGCCAGAGGACAAGCTCAGGTATTATTGTTCCTCACATACCATCCATCTTGTATTGTCCAGATAGAGTGGATCTGTGTCCATCTTAGTTTTTTGAGATAAGGTCTCTCTGTGTCATAGAACTCACCAAGCAGCTGAAGCTGGCAGGTCAGAGTCCAGAGTCCCTGGGATCTGCCAGTCACTGCCTCAAAGCCCTGGGGCTTCAAGTGCACTCTACCATACCGGTTTTGGGTTTTGTTTGTTTGTCTTTTGACCTCGGTCCTAGGGATTGAACCAAGACCCTAGTGCCTTGCACTTTACTGACTGATCTCCCTTGCCAATGGTGGAATGCTTGATCATGTTTATATTCCTAGAACTATTCAACAGTTTGTTTTGCTCAGGAAACAGAACCTTTAAAAACCTATACAAAGTAGTAGGCATCAGCATATTGTCTAGAAGATGAAACTCTTAAGGTCTACACAATGGTGAGCAGTCAGCTGCTGTACTGGGACAGCTCCTTCAGAAGAATCTCAGTCAGGGAATCAAAGGACAGCCTAATGCAGAACACTGATGAGCAGTGAAGCTGCGGCCACTGTGTCAGAGCCACCGAGTCTCACTCTGTACCCTGGGAAGAGGTGGCCCATGCTTTTCACATGGTCTGTAACAAGCAAGGCAGTCTATGCTTCCTCAGCAAGGGAGTTGAAATACAATGGTTGTTAAATCTATCAAATGGTTTATGGTATATCTAAGTGGACAGTCTGCCTCTAAGGGCAAAAGGTTCAAATGTCAGCAGATGAATATCTGGAGACCCCTCCAGAACCAGAGAGGAAAATATTGATTTCAGTCAGATTTCTAAACTTCCTATCTTACAAGTAATTACTTACAATATTTGATGGGATTTTAAAAACATTTGTCTGGGAATTAAGAACAATGGGACTAGGGGACTGTCGCCATCACACTTTACGATGGTTCACATCTTCCTGTCACTATTCTGTATCATCTGGCATAAATACACCATGACATACACATTCTTAAACATTGCTTATTTATCTTAAAGGTAATTTTCTTACTAGTAAAGACAGACAGAGGCACTACCTGAATAACCCAGATTCAGCTGGAGTACTGTGTTCACTCATACTTTAGAAGCACATAGGCAGTGTTTCCCAATTATGGTCATGGTTCAGAAGCCAGAAGGACAGACAGCATGGATACTGCATTTGGTATTTAGAGACAAGAGAAAGCAAAGTGCTCACAGTGGCAAGGGGCTCAAAGGCATTAGAACTTCAGGGATTCTCCCTGCTTCTCACAACAAGAGTTATTATTGTTGTGAAAAGAAAGACTTAATATACTTAATATAATTGGGGAATACAAGTTTATCAAAAGTCTGTTTTGAAATAAGAGTATTGGTATCTAAAAGCTGTAAGGATATGGCCTTTACAATAACCAAGATATACATTTTAAACTCACATCTCCGGGGATACGCCTTCTTCTACTTTCTATAGACTTATTAATCAGACACAGACAGTAAGGATTGTACAGACAGTGAAGCTCAACCATGGTTTTTCCTTCCACTGCTCCCTGCTGCTCTCTGCCTTTACATCTCCCACATGGTAAGTTCAATTCCATTCCAAAAGCAATGGCAGATCTGAATGAGCGATGACCAGAGGTGGACAGACGCTAAGATGTCTGCACACACGGCCTGCTACAACAGACAGGACACTTCAAACCTAAAGGGAGCCCATAAGATACCAAAGTACTAGTTTGCTAGTCTACGTCCTTTTGATTATTCATGGACTAGATTTACCATCTCTATATTTTATCAGTGGTCAAACAAACCAACTGCCTTCTGTTTTATGAACCATTCTCATTTTGGGCTCTTAACTATGAGATAAATCTAAAAAGGCAATTTCTAGATTTGTAGCTTCATTTTTCTTAAAAGGATCAATAGTGTGAAGTGCATAAGAGACCGACAACTTTCAGCACAGCCCCAGCCCTCGGACACGGCCTCTGCTCCCTGAGTTGGAGGCCATGGCAGGGAAGTACACATCTAAAGCGGACACCATGCTAACATTTTGCCTTGCTTTTCTTTTCTTTTCTTTTCTTTTCTTTTCTTTTCTTTTCTTTTCTTTTCTTTTCTTTTCTTTTCTTTTTCTTTTCTTTTCTTTTCTTTTCTTTTCTTTTCTTTTCTTTTCTTTTCTGAAATAGCATTAAGATCAGAGACTGAATCTTCTAAGCACCAGGATACGAATATATTCTGAGATAGACTAACAACAACAGTAAGCTCTGCATGCTGCATCCCTCAACAACAACAGTAAGCTCTGCACGCTGAATTCTTCCTGTGCCACCATATAAGTGTATGTTTTTCGGAGACTAACATCACATGAAAAAGGCCACCCACATAGAGAAACAGGAGAAGAGCCATTCTTACTGGCACTAACAATGTCCCACTGAGATCACAGCAGATCTAGAATGGGCACAAGGAAGCTACAGCCTGCCACACCTGACTGATTCTTGTCCCCACTTTCTACTAGGGGAGAAAGGAAGGGAAGTGCTTAAAATGTCAGCAGCCAGTTGATAACAACAGGAAAGGTGCGATATACTATTTGAACCCTAGGAATGAAGATGATCTTGTTGTACTTGTGGCTCTAAAGGAGTTACCACAGAAGTATATTCAAATTGAGTTACTAATCTCAACAACAGTGCCTCTCACTTCTCTGGGTCACTAACAGTCCATTCTGAGTAAGGCAGAACACTTTACAAAGGGTGTCAGAGCAGTACACATGTATCACATATCCTGAATATAGTGTGATGCAAATTAAAACATGTTAATATCAAAACAAAATTTGTTATAACTTTCAAGTACTGAAGTGTCTGTTAAAAGATTTACCATTTAAAGATTTCTTACAAATATAAAGGAAAAAACTTTGCCTTTGCATCTTGCTAGCAAAGGCTTCTCATTAAACAGATACTACAGTTATGCACACACCCTGGGCACCGCTGCAGTACAGTTTTTAAGATGTTAAGGCCAGGCAGTGGTGGCACATGCCTTTAATCCCAGAACTTAGGAGGCAGAGGAAGGCAGATTTCTGAGTTCGAGGCCAGCCTGGTTTATAGAGTGAGTTCCAGGACATCCAGGGCTACACAGAGAAACCCTGTCTTGAAAAACAAACAAACAAACAAACAAAAAAACAAAACAATAAATAAGAAAAAAAGATAGGGGCTGGTGAGATGGCTCAGTGAGTAAGAGCACCCGACTGCTCTTCTGAAGGTCCTGAGTTCAAATCCCAGCAACCACATGGTGGCTCACAACCATCCATAACAAGATCTGACGCCCTCTTCTGGAGTGTCTAAAGACAACTACAGTGTATAATAAATAAATAAATCTTTAAAAAAAAAGAAAAAAGAAAAAAAGATAGATTTTAAGGTCTTTATGTCAATGTGTGGGCATATTGGACAAAAGAGCATACTTAAGTCCTTCTACATCAACTACTTTAGACACAAATAGATACATATTGTTTCCACATTTATGTACTAAGATTAGAAACAAAATGGCCAAACAAAAATTCCAAATAATATTTAGTTTAAAGAACTAAAAATGAGGCATTAACACATTATTTTAGAAGGACTTTAAAAAAAAAACCAAAACCCTACAACATGTATACTTCCACTCAAACTGCTGTTAGAATAATTTATTTAAAGGTAACTTTCTAAATGTGCATTACAGAGCATTGACCATGCCTCAGCAGGAAGGTGTGTGACTCTAGGCATTAACACTGCCCTCTAGCGGTCTGCACACACAGCTCAGGCTGTGTACAGGAATATCACTACAGCCTTTTCTTTCAGTGCAGCTATGTATGGTGCAACCAAGCTATTCCATTTTGTGGACTCTGCCCCTGAAAACAGTTCAGCACACTATCAAATCTCAAGTGCTATGTGGAGAAAGATCACCCCAAGTTTCCCTTGGACATTCTCTTCAGAAAATCCTTTGCTGGAATAATATCTATCATGATCCAGAATTAACATACTAACCAAACACTGCAGACCAGGGGTCAGTTCTTATCAGGCAACACCACAGTAAAGGAAAACGGGCTTTGCATGAATAAAAGGCAGGCCTGCTCAAACTCTTAGCAGAGTTCTAAGCCACAGCTCTAAATACACATGATGCAACCTCTAAGCAAAGAGAAGGATGAGTGTTTGGGGGATATTACACACTCTGTGCTCATGCTTCCTGGGATCCCCAATAAGAAGTTCTTCCCACTCAACACAACAAGGGCTCAAAAACAATAAGCAGACTGTGCTTAATTCACACAACGAATTCTGCAGAGTTCATCTTAAAAGAGAAGCAGAATCCTAAACAAAATATACAATCTGCTATTGAGCAGACCAGAGCGGAAGAAAACCCAAGTTTACAATGTTCCCCATTTGTCCATGGGTGTAGCCACTGAGTGTTCTCACAAACTGCACTAGACATGGTAGTACATGCTTACAGTGCCTGTGGTCTCTTAAAGGAACCCAGTGACCTATCTCTTTGTAGAAAATGACACACTGAAAGCACATAGTTAAAAATTTCAGTCACCTCACACTTATCAAATAGAGAAGTTAAGACAAATTAAAAACCTTAGAGTTTATGTTCATAAGCACTCTTCAGTGTGACAGAGGCACCCTGAAGCTGAGTCACAGAGCACCAGGTGACTGGCTATGCTCCTCAGGACCCTAAATGCACAGATTCAGTATGCCACACCCAAAAACACAACACACAATCCCTGGTCACCAGGATGGCATGGTGACCCACTGCTAGAGAAGGAAGGACTGTGGTGGGCACCTTGCATGACAGTCAATCGTGATGAACAACAATTACTGCTTATCTTTAGTATACCTTGCACTGCTAGAAGCTGCTCCTCTGTGGTCCAACGGGCATTAATTTTCTGATTTGACTACAAAATTAAAAAGAAGTTTCCTAATGAGGATATGAAGACAGACATTTTTCCAACTTGCTTTTTAAAAACTTTTCACCATATCATAGACATGAGACTAATATGCTGAGTCATGGGGGTTTCATTTTCAGGAGGATTAAACACATCTTGATTACCTTTTATCCACACAGAAAGGTAATGAAAGAAAACTGTACCCATGAGAGGCTGCACAACACTGACATTTCCCAGTTACAGTGTTCCTACTTCATACCACAGATACTGGTTTTAGCCCAGTCTGAACATCTAAGAGATCATTTTCTTTAGAGAGGGTCTATGACTCTAATATTTTTTCACTCACATTAAGTAAAACCATTATTTCTCCTAAAATAGTTGTACAAATTAGACTAAAATGGAGAATAAACCCAAGTCCTAAAACATGTCTTTAATTTCTGAAGCAGAAAATGAACCACTGATAAGACTTTTAAAAAATCTCAGGACTTCCTAATATTTCTTCCAAAATCATTGTTAAAAATTCTACAGTATTAACAATGTAACGAGATTTCAATAGTTCAAAATAACGACACAAAACAAAAGAGAAAAAAAAAAAGAAAAAAAAAAAAGAAAAAAACAAAATAACGACAAAAAAATCAAGGGCTGTTAGGAGCGGAGGGAGAGGAGTGTAGAGCCAGTGTACTAGCTCACAGATGATCGATCACAGGAGACACTGCTCGGGGAAAGTAAGCTGGCATGGTGCCTGGACATACAGGGGAGGAGCAGGCAGCGCCCTCTGAGAAAGGACATCAGCTCTCACCTCTGGATAACACCAGTGAAAAGTGGTTCCTGCCTCCTTATAAATGAGCATTCAGAAGGAAGAAGCAACCTCAAAGTCAGAAACAAAATGTTGAAAGGACAAAAGGAAAAAGCTTAAATATCCAGAACAAGGAAAAACAAAATCAGAAATACTAACGACGGGATTCCAGAGACAAGAGGGACAGATGGCAGCCGGGAGCGAGCAGAGAACAAGCCGCAGAGACACAGGCCACAGGGAAGAAGAATAGGCTCTCACAGGGCGCAGTAAGAGTTCACCAGCTCAGCCTTGGGTTGCATGGTTGTACTTCCGGTTACTTGGAAGGCTGAGGCAGGAGGATCTGAAGTTCTAGACCGATGCTCCAGAACAACTTAAGACAACTTAGTGGGATCCTAAAATGAGGGCCAGAGACCCAGATCATTTGGGAATTTAAATTCCCAGCACCCTCTCCTCAGTGAAAAGGAACCAATAAAACCAACCAGGTACTCAAGCGCAGTCACTGAAAGTCAGCAGCTTAAAGAAGGGCAGACTCTGAGCTGGTGATCAAAGGAGCTTACTGGATTCCTGGAGATCAGTACTCAAACCATTTAAGATGGGTTCAATATTTCAGAGTTAATGGTGAAAAAAATAAAGGGCCTATTGTAACTTATCTGACCTAGAAAATAGAAACACTGTAGACTGGCTCAATCTTTTTATGAAATAAAGTATTTATTACATCGTGTATATGATGCATGTCTGTGCCATGCACATTTGTGGATATGGGGAGGTCTGAGAACAACTCTGTAGAGTTGGTTGTCTCCTCCCACCTTTATATGAGCTCCAGAGCTCACACTCGGGTCCCCAGGCCTGTGTTGGGAGCTCCTTTACCAGATGAACCCTCCTGAGTCCTGCCTCATGCGGAGACCTTTGTGCTCCCTGGCATTGCTCTTCTGACCACAGAACTGAGTGGTAGCCTTTGGTGTTGAGACTCACATGGTCATCACATGGGCTTTTCTCTTTGAAGGCATCACGTGGTCATCATGTGGGCATGATTTTTGGAGGTTTCAAGGCTTTTCTCAAGCCCTTTAACTGTGTATTGCTCAGATCATTCTTCTCCAAATACTTGGCTGTCTTTGTTTCTAACAGTTGCTTTGTCTGTCAACAACTCTGCAGATGACAAAGCCATTCTCTTGCACAGACATCATTGAGCTTTTCATCTGTCTAGAGTGTTATTTGGTGTGTGCTGTCTTTTACTAAATATAGTAATGGATGTACACAGACAGTGCTCTGACGGTCTGGGCAGACAGCAACTGAAGTTAGTGGAGAGAGTGAGCTTCTTGTGTGTTTCCACCCTGGGACTCTCCTACACAAACAGCAACACCCTCTTCACAAATCGCTCTGAGTATGAACTAGAACTAAACATAGAGATAGCGCCTAAGTCAACAACAGCTGATTGGTGACTGCTAAATCTGCAAAGGAAAAGCTCATGGGAAAAGTATCATGAAAAGAGAACAAAAATTAAACAGAAATATGAACACTATAAAAATGTATTCATCTAAACCTCATAAGTGTCTGAAAGGCACAGTCCATGTGCAGAGAAGCCTGAGCTCCGTGTGGGGAGGATTTGAAGTAAAGCCAGAGGAAGTCAATGAGAATACGGTGGTAAACCTGCATCAACCTCACAAGCAAGAGTTGGGGGGAGGGAGGGAGGGAGAGAGGGAGGGAGGGAGGGAGGGAGGGAAGAGTACATGTTGTGGGGCACAGATTTAACCTGGACAAGACTCCCAGGCCTGGACAGCTGGCAGAAGGCATTGCGACTGAGAAGCCACAAGTCGAGAAATGCTCCAGTGGGTGACGGCAAAAGGGAAGTAAGGATGAGAAGGCACTAGGGCATCCAGGTAGAGCCCAGGTTCCGTGTGGACCAAAACACACTATTTATGTATCCAAATCAGTTGTGAAGGTTTGAAAAGAATTTTTTTATAAAACAATGGAGTTATTCACACATTTCTTAAATGTGAAGTATTTCTATTAGGCTTTATGCTTTTAAAAACGTGGTATGTTTTTCCTCCTGAATGACTCCCATGTCCCCACATACCCAGAAGTGCACTAGCTTCTTAGCTGAACTCAAATATGGTTGTTGAATGGATTTGGACCAATGGTGCACTAAGAATGGGTCATATTCCAAAGGGATACAAGGGAGTTGTGTGAAAGCTGAAAAATGTCTGAAGGAATGGGACTCGGTTTCCAGGGTGCGAATGTTCACCCCCGGGTGGATACCTAGTAATGCAGTCAGGAGGAGCTGCAGCACTGGTGTGTGTGTGTGTGTGTGTGTGTGTGTGTGTGTGTGTGTGTGTGTACTGCATGGAGGTACTGCGTGTCTCAGCAGCCGAGGAGAAGGAACAGGAGAGGTAGCCACCTAAGCAGCTTCCTCAGGAAGAGGGCCAGGGGACCTGGGGTCTCAACTTGTAGGGCCTGGTCTTCAGGCAACAAGTTAACAGCCTTTAACTGTACTCTGGTAGAAACTGCAGGAAGGAGATGCTAAAACTGGTTAGGATTAAATATATCTGACAAAGTGGAGGCAGGGAAGGAGGGTAGACTGAAGAGAAACAGAGCAAGGTATTTTAAATATATAGGAGTCCTTTAACTTACTGATTTTAAGTTCTCACAAACCCCAGAAGCTTTAATATATAGAAAGGACAACTAGAATATGACTTGCAACCAGAAGCTAAACTTCTTTGTCAAATGGAATGGCCTTGTTTTAAAAGTAACTGTACAAAATAGGACAGTAACAAAATAGCAGGTCTCAGCAAGCAGACAACACTGGAGGCTTGCTGAGCATCCTCCCTGCTAAATCAGTTTGTCTTCACTTGCTTCTCCATTTTGTCAGTGGTAAGTTTATATAATTTCACGAGAGCTGGAAAAAGTTACCATGTTAAACTTTCTGCTCAAGGCTGGAAACCTGCAAGCACCGGCCCAGGATGCTGTCCAAGTGACACCCCTCTCCAGAGACTCCCTTCTCCCTTCCCAGCTTCATGGGTTTTGCTGCCTCCACCTATCTCCCAGTCATAAACCAACACCGCGTCCACCCAATACCTATTTTTAAGGAGATACACGCATTTCTAACTCTCAAATGGATTATCTCTTGTTCACGTCCCTATGGCTAACCTATTTTACTCACTTCTTACTGTATGCCCCTTACAAGCCCAGCATTTTAGCAGTGAGGACGTTTGCCAGTTTTCCTATCATGGCGCTGTTTCATCACCTATTCTCTAGACTGAGGAAGTTGCAGGGCTTTCCTGTATCTAATGTAAAGCAGACTTCTTCCCAGTTTCACAAAAATCCTTACGTACTTGCCCCCGCCTAACAGTCTCTATAGCATCCTTGGTTCTATTTCTTACACCCTGTGCTTGTTCTTCTCTGTGTCTAACATTGCCTTTCTAGGCAGACAAGATGCTTGAGAACAGATGTGTTTTATATTTCCAGTGGGTCTCAGTGCCAGCTCACCTGCTGGTTGGCTGTACCCTTTTACACTGGCTTATTTGAATGTATTGTCCCTCTCTCTATGGCTGTTACCCTCTTTTCCACTTTGTGAACGTTGTGTCTGCACCAATCCCATTTATCCTCACCCTCGCAGAAACTCCTTCCCGACCACCCAGCCAAATTGAATAGAGCCTAGTTGCCTTTACAGAACATTTGTTTCTAAGTCTACACTCCCATGAATCTATCATATAACATCTAGACTACAAGTGTTTTTTAAGCAGGCAGGGAAAAATCACCTTCCCTTTATGTGCTCTCCCTCTCCCCATACTCCCACAATGCCTCAATACTGATTACACCGAATAGGTAATTAATAAATAGTTTTGGAGGTGAATTTACCTTCATCAAATGTTCCTTAAAACCAAATGGATAGAAAAGGTCCTTGGTTATAATGAGCCCTGTGTTTAGTGACGTTAGTACTCCAGACTAGGTGAAGTCTACACACAGTGAAGGATCACCCTACCTTCACTGTAATGAGCACTGTGTTTAGTGACGTTAGTACTCCAGAGGTTAGCAATATCTTGGATTAGGTGAAGTCTAATACACGAGTGAAGGATCACCCTTCCTTCACTGTTTTTCCTATGACATAATCAGTATTTCAGAATATATTGCCCTGTCCCAAAAGCAATAGAGTATGATAAACAGATACACACTGTGAGGACTTTCTGGCTCTTTATGTACTTCAAGTCACATGAGATCATTAAGTCACCCAAGTGACACCCAGACCCGGTAAACCCTTGAATTCAAGGCTAAGTTATTGGTGATTTCATTCTGCTCATTGTTCTTATATCAAAAGATACAATCAATGTTTGATAATTACTATCCTAGTAGCTGGCTTAAAATGTGAGAATCTACCAAACAGTGCTATTCTATGACACTTATGATGCATACTGACCAATCGGGTATAAAATCCTGAGTAGCAGAAGATGCTACTATTTACTCCTTGGTGATTTGACTAAGTCAGCAACTTCCCTGAGCCCCACTCTCCTCCTGTGCAGTAGCTGTACCTGCTTCAGTTGCCTGTCTATAGAGATCAGAGCTGGCACACAGTAAGACAAGCTGTTTATAGCACTGTCAGATCTTTATGCATGTTGATGAGTCAAAATGTCCTGGAATACTATGAAAACTTTAAGGTTAGAATTAACTTTTCTTTGAAGATTTGGTACTCTTTCTGTAAATTTATCTGGGCTTATTTTCTTGTGAGAGAAAAATGCTGATTATAAATTATTCAGTCTTTCCCTACCCCCTTGGAAATTTTAATAAAACAGCTCCTAGAAATTCTCTATTTCATTTAAATTTTCAAACATGATTTTTTTGTTGAATTTTATGTGTGTGGGTATTTGCCTGCATGTATGTCTGTGTACCATGCCTGATACTGTGGAGGCCAGAAGATGGCACCAGATCCTTTGGAACTGGAGTCACAGATGGTGGTGAGCCACCATGTGGGTGCTGGGAATTGAACCTAGGTCCTCTGGAAGCACAGCCAGTCCTCTTAACTGCTGAGCTGTTTCTCCAGCCTCTAAATGTTCAAACTTTTAGCATAAAATTTCTTCTGAATAGTCCCATAGTTTGTGTTTAATAACAAAGTTATTGATTTATTTATGCAGTGTGGGACATGCATATACCATGGTGCACGTGCAGAAATCAGAGGACAATTTTCAACAGCCAGTTGTCTCTCCATCACAGGGGTTGTGGGGATCAAGCTGAGGTGGTCAGCACTGATGACAGCATGCACCCTCACTCACTGAGCCATTCCATTACAGCACTCCTTCCACCTCACCCGCCAAGTTCTTTTTTGAGACAGGATCTCTTTGTAGCTCTGGCTGTCCCTCTGGCCTCTGCATCCCAAGTGCTGATATTAAAGGGGTGTGCCTGTGCCTGTAACCTGCCATGCTCTTAATACCTACTGCACTCATAGAATTTTTAAATTAAGAAGTTGTTAGTATTTGAAAATTTTGCTTTATATATATTTAATATATGATTAAATATAAAATTTAAATGACCAATTCACATCTTAAAACTTCCCTTTGCAATAATATAGGAAAATAAAATGTTTGCTATTACAACTCCCTTAACTCAATGTCACTAGAATGTATTCAGTTCACATAATGGGGCTTGAAATGAGATATGGATCTATGCATTTTTTCACTGCTTCCCATGACCTAACCTTGATGTGGGGAGCACTGTTTCTGCGGCCCTGCTGTGGGGAGCACTGCTTCTGCGGCCCTGCTGTGGGGAGCACTGTTTCTGCGGCCCTGCTGTGGGGAGCACTGTTTCTGCGGCCCTGCTATGGGGAGCACTGCTTCTGCGGCCCTGCTGTGGGGAGCACTGTTTCTGCGCACTACTCTGCTGCTTTGCCATTTCCCTCATCTCATCTGTAGCTATTAAGTCAGATACAGGAAGCACAGAGAGGCCCCACAGGAACATATGCAACTATTTGATCACTATATTCAGAGATAGGCAAATCCAGAATATGAATTGTAACTTGGGAGTCTTTAGAAAAAAATATCAAAGATTTTACAGTAGAAACTTTTGTAAAAAGACTTGATTGGATTTGGGGGGCATTTAAGTTTTCCTATAATTACCATGAACACAGAAACAAAACCCAAATAAGGTTTTGGTAATAAGACAGGTAATATATATCTTTATATATGAGATTTTACATTTTCAGGTAGAATATAAGAAAATAAATACAGTAAAATCCTCATTGAGGATTATTAGTTTGAGCTAAAAACAAGTGTCTTAAAATAAAATTTTGTTTAAGAAAAACCCCTCGTGATTTATTCTGTAGTTTTACCAATTCACACAAGTAGCAAAGGGCTTTGAACAAATACTGCTTATGCCCAGATGTGTCGCAGCCTCCCAGGGACTATGCCCTATGCCCTCTCTTACTGCTGAGGGCAGGGGAGGTGAACTAATTTAAATATGGAAACATCAGTCAAGACTCAAAAGATAATTATGTAGGTGAAAAAACTAGGGATGATCAATTGTCCGCATTGTGAAACATTCCAAAGGGACCAGTGTAGACCCCAAGACTGGGCAACCCCAAAGCACAGGCGCTCGATCACATGCATCTCAGATCATACCTCAGGCGGTTTGAACTCTTCAATTCCACCTTCCATTTTCTGCTTAAGCGCACTGTTTACTTGCTTAGCGTTCTGAACCTTCACAAAATGACAAAACGTGAGTCAGATCATGCACTTAGTAAGCCTTATGAGTAAGTACTACGTACGTCAACAGGGCCTGTATCAGCACTACCTTAGGTTTAGCTCAGGAGAACAGACACAATTGTCACACGTAAGCTGTGCCGTTCTGTCCATCGATTAGCACGTACTTTGGCAGATTGTGGGGTGGTGGTGGTGCTGAGCTCTGAGCTGGGCTTCACTCCTGGTAGGCAAGCACTTTACCACCGAGCTACACCTCATCCTAAATCAGACTTTAAACATCATTTAATAGTGCCTTTTATAACCAAAGGTAGTTGGCAATAAATAAAGATTAAACTCTATTGCCATTTCTCATCACCATAATGTTCTGACCAAATGGCAAATGTTCCCATAATAATGATGGTGATCATGACTAATATTTGCTAGATAGAAAACATCATTCTTTTACATTAAAAACAAATCACTCAATTCTTACAACCATTTTGTGTGGTAAACATAACTAGCTCTGTATAACACAACATACATACTCTTAAAAGTTATTTTATTATGTAAAATCTTTAATTAACAAAAACCTACATCTTATGGGGAAAAGGTACCTTTTGGGTAGAACAGTCAACATCTTCGATGGCAAACGTGAAAAGATAGGGATCTAACAAAAATGGGAGCACAATTTTATATACGCTAAAGAGATGCAGAAATGTTACAATCAAGATGGCACTTGACTTTATAAAGATATTCAGGCTACTGTGAAGCCAGGTGTCAGCCTGGCTGCACCTTCTGAGTTCCTGTGCGTGGTAGAAGGAGGGCGACTTGAAATTCTACCCAAGGTTTACATCAGATGTGTGTGGTTTCCAACACTCAGTGAACTGATATGGCTGCTACACAATAGAGGTATATGAATGCACTCAGTCAGCTAGATGTAGTTCTTCACTGACAAAAACCATACATTGGCCCAACACTAAAATCACACTCCACTCAAATTGCTTCCCAATTTATCTATCAAAATCAGTGGAATATGCATGTTTTCAAACAGGACCTAAAGTAGGCATGATTGCTTCCATTGGAACCATTCGTAGAAGATAAAAAGGCACACAAAGGTTAAGCAATCTTTCAAGGTTATACATGTAAGAAGTACAATCTAAACATAAACCAAGTTTCAAACTATGAGTCTATGAGCGAGTTAGTGTCCATGTAGAGTATACACGAGAATTGTCTTCTTGCTAACCCTTTCCTTTCAGTTGTCTTTTTTTCCCCCCAGTATGGACAGCCAAATATTATTAGGTTATTCATCATGTTTTCTCAACCAGAGAATCTAGAATCAACCAAAGGATAGTTTAGAGTGAATCAGTGGGCCATGTCAGGAAGACTCACATAGGAGAAGGAAAGGAAGAGCATGCAAAAGAATAAATAAAGGTGCTTATGTTGGGCATTGCTGTTGGGTGTTATTGGATGGGTGGTAGGCAGCGTTAGGGAAAGGCTCCAGTTTCAAAGCACTCAGCAGCTGGATAGTGACAGAGAGACAGAAAGAACTCCAGGCAGAAGAACATTTAGGAAAAAAGAGGGACATAGGGCCAGGGCAAAGAACTGAAGAGCCATTCAGTAGGCCAAAGAACTTCAATTCTACCTAATGACTGAAGGAAACTTAAGATTTTTAATGGAGAGAATATGATTACATTCGCCTTTTAGAACAGTACTTCTAATAAGCAGCACAGAAGTCAGAATGATATGAGAGCACAGATCAATGCAATGAGCAATAAAAACCTCTCCTTAAGAGGAATGATGGAATGATGCACACCTGTAATCCCAGCACTCAGAGGCAGAGTCAGGCATATCTCTGTGAGTTCTAGGCCAGCCTGGTCTACATAGTGAGTTCCAGGACAGCCAGGGCTACGTAGAACAACACTGTCCAAAAACAAAACAATGAACCAACCTAAAAGCAGAAGAATAACTCAGATGGCTGGTGGTTAGGAACACCTGCTGCTCTCACAGAGACCCTGGATTTGGTTCCCAGCACCCAGCTCACTCACAACAGTCTGCAGTTCCAGTTGCATGGAATTTGACAACATCTGATCTCTGTGGTACCAGGCAAGTACATAGTATACATACACACATGCAGGAAAAACACTCACACATAGAATGAAATATTTACGAGAGAGAGAGAGAGAGAGAGAGAGAGAGAGAGAGAGAGAGAGAGAGAGAGGTGGGGGAGGGGAGCTGGGTGATGGTGGGACATGTCTCTAATCCCAGAACTTAAGAGACAGAGGCAGGCAGATCTCTCTGACTTCAAGGTCAGTCCAGTCTACAGAGGAAGTTGCAGGACAGCCAGAGTTACATAGAGAAACCCTGTCTCAGAAACAACACAACACAACACAAAAAAGCAAACCAACAAAAACCCCACACATATCACTGCAGACAGCTTTCAACAACTTGAAAACCAGGATGGTTATTATTCTTATTCCACAGAAAAGTCGAGGCCTACTGAGCTATACAATTTGTTTAGAATAAATGCTGATGGATACCAATGCTGGGATTTGTATCTATAGGCAGAGGAATTCCATAGGCTATACATGAGAGACTTTAAGGAGTAACACTGGGCTAGAGATGTAGTTCAGGAGCAGAGTACCACATCTGACCATGAGGTCAAGTCTGCACCCCCAAACAAACATTCTGCCCCCCCCAGAATGTAACTTGTACAACAGAACATCTGCAAACCACAGTTTAATCTGAAGTGGAGCAGATGAACAAATGGACAAAATCCTACAGTGCATGACTTTTATGAAATACCTGACGCTTGAGAGAGATCAGCTCCATGTCCAGTTGCCTCAGGATGGTGTTGGCTGCGTTGGGGCTGCAGGAGACAGCCACCACGTCCTCCTGGGTTAGATACATGCCCTTAGGAGGGCGGCACTTGGAGCGCTGAGCGTGGTGGCGGTGCTGCAGACTCTGGTACTCTCTCCTGCCCAGGCCGATCTTGCTGGTTTGGACTGGCTGGTCCGCGTTACCCTGAGAGAACAAAGGCAGAGGAGCAAGGTCTTGGTTTTCACAAATGTAGACAGCAGAGTAAACAATCTACTACAAACGGAAAAACCTTCTGCACTGCAAAATACTCCCAACCAGACTCATTACGTACAAGTCCAAAGAAGACACATGCAGTGGGGGTGTACGTGGCACCAGGACAAAACGTATTTCTGATTAATTCAATAAAATTTTAGTTTCTAGGTCCCAAGGACTAAGAGTCCTGGGAAAGTAAGTTACACTGTAAATTCTTCCCATATGCTTATGTACTGAAGACCAGAGCAGCAACCTTGCTCCAAACTACAAATTTTATATATAAAGGTAGGTCTGCAAAAAGAACAACAAAGAAGACAATTTAGAAATTACATGTGGCATGTTAGGTAGCTAGTAAAAAGAGAAAGGTTTTATTTGGAGTTTCAGAAACCATATGTCCCTAAGTCACACAAGATTACCTTGACTTTGATGGTATGGACACTGTCAAATGTGTGTATGTGGCTTACATATAATACAAATGCAAGGATTGGGTATCAGTTCATGCCTCAGAAGAGTTAGGAAAGTTGTTCTGAAAATGATGACAATGAGCTAGTAAGTACTATGAGCACTTAATAAACCAACAGGAAGACATCAGTGTCACCCTGAGCTTCTGCGAGGAATCCATTAAGACCTGACACACACCTTACTGATGCATTTGAACTGTGTTCTTTAGGAAGTGGATCCATAAAACTGAGTAGTCAAGTGTAATTTACCTTATTGCTCAAAATTCAAAGTAATTAAGGCAAATGTGATGTCCAGAGAGACGCCTCTTAAAACCTTTGGACAGAAGGTTTTTCAAGCTGGCAGTGAAGTGAGGTCATTCCTCAGTAGCCTGGAAGCATGAGGAAGAATCCAGAAGGATGAACAGCTGTGTGGGAGCTGGCATAGGCCTGAAGGCCCAGGCTTCAGTGGGGGCCATGAGGGCAGAGTGCTGGAAGGGATACATATCACTGTATAAAGTAGGAAAATTGCCCCGCTCACTCCACCACAAGAGAGGGTTAGAAGTAGTCATGACTGTGCCGATCTTGGTTGAAGAAAAGAAACCTTGAAAAGTCTCCCCTGAGAACTGCCTCAGAGGCTTTAGTCCCTAAACTTTATCTCTGTAGCTTGAAAAGTCCCCTTTAGTGGCTTCAGATGGTAGGGCCTACACACTTAGCAGAAGCAAATGCAGGCACTGTTTGGACAAACATATTTTGATCTCAGAGATTGCATAGATGTGTATGAATTTCTAAAGGATATTCCTCAGGAAAAAAGGGAAGTCTATATAGAAAGGAAGGACTGTGTCAAGAAAGAACCCAAATAATCAATAAATATATACACAAATTTAAAAAAAGAAAACAACAAATTTAAGTTTGAGTAAGTTAAAAAACCAAAACCAAAACAAGATGTGACTAAAATTGTGGGTTAAAACACAAATCACAAATCAGTAGGGTTTGGAGTCAAAGCATCTAATGGGGAAGTCACTGAGAGTGCCGGCACTGGAGTATACCCTAAATATAGAAGATAGAATCTCCTGAGTACACAAGAATGGAAATACAGGAATAGCTAGCTCAAAATAGCAGGCAGTAAAATAATGGAATATATACTTCTCCAAGATAGACACAAAGGAAAAAACCCTTAGAAAAGGCAAAGGGACAGCAAAGGTGAGCAAAATACGGGGCTGGGCTCAGTAAGGACACAGCTTGCTGTGCAGCAGGGGCACCTGGGTTGTGAACCCCAGTCCCCACAAAAAGCCTGGTACAGAAGCACATGACCATAATCCTGGAACTGAGGGTGCAGAGAGTCAGGAATTCCCACAGCTCATTGGCTGGCT
Organism: Mus pahari; assembly: GCF_900095145.1. Classification (NCBI taxonomy): domain Eukaryota; kingdom Metazoa; phylum Chordata; class Mammalia; order Rodentia; family Muridae; genus Mus; species Mus pahari. Next base: position 163,974,875 of record NC_034594.1, read on the forward strand.
AGTCTAGTCAGAACAGCAAGCTCAGTGGGAGACCCTGTCTCATACATACATACATACATACATACATACATACATACATACATACATGGAAGAAAAACAGAAAGAGCAATGGAAACTAACAAAGGAAGAACCAGACACTGACCCCTGCCCTCCACACAGGTGCACTAGACACAGGCAGGCAGGCAGGCAGGCAGGCAGGCATATCTGACTAAGCACTCTGGTTCTAAGAGGGCAACAATAAGAATATCAGAAGAGTGAGAAGTGCTCTTGCAGAGGGCCTGAGTTCCATCCCCAGCACCAACACTGCCTGTAACTCCAGCTCCAGGAGACCCCCGTGCCCCTTTCTGGCCTCCACGGGTAACTGCATTCATAATGCACATATTCATACATAGTCACACATATATAAGGAAAGCAGATAAAGAAATTAAGGCATCTGGATACTGCTGGCATTGGAAAAATATTAAAATCTAAAAATTCGGAAAGTTAGAGAATGCCAAGTTGAAGTAATGTAGGATTTTAAAATGTCATCAAAAGGTGGTAAGGACCAGAAGGGGCAGTTTTCTGAGCAGTGACAGTTGCTGGGGAAATCACACACTTTACATCCTAGGTTAGAACAGAGCCTGGCCAGACGCCTCCAGTCCAGTGCTGTTCTTAACTGCTACAAGCTGCCTTACCTCACCCACCTTTGTCTGATGGCACTAGAACAAATCTAGAATTCCTTACCTTATTGAACAGCATGTGTATCAATTTAGCCTTTTCTTAATGATTGTAAGTGTCCTTATGATCAGTGTGCTGTGGCAGCTGAGCACTTTGCTATGGGGGTTCTTCTCGCACTGAGCCAGCCTCAGCTCAGTGTCCACTGCTCTCCACACACACGCTACTATTTATACTTTGCTATAACATGGGAAAAACATTTCTGGGAAAAATTGGACAACAAAACCAGAAACCCTACAATTTTACCATGTAAAGGTGAGTTTAACAGATTGAAGACTAATATTGTGGCAAATCTGTCTTATCTGTGACTAGAGGACATAATCTAATACTACTATTTAATGGCTGGTAGAGGTTCTAAATATTATAGTAGTTTTCAAACTTCAAATCCCCATTGAAATCTACTTCCTAAACTAAAAGTCTTTCTTTCCCCCATATTTATTTTTAATGATTTGTATGTGTGTTTGTGTGTATTCATTGAGTTCAGGTGTCCACTGAGGCCGAGGTGTCAGACCTCCAAAAGCTAGGCTACAGGCAGTTAGTTATAGACTTAGACCTCAGTGCTGTGAACCAAATTCCAGTCCTCTGAGAGAGTAGTAAGTGTTCTTAACCACCACACCATCTCTCCTATCCACTGTGAGACAGGGTCTCATTGTGTAGTCCTGGCTGGCCTGGAACTCTCTAAGTAGACCAAGCTGGACCCAAATTCCCAGAGATCTACCTGCCTCTGGAGCTTGAGTGCTGGGATTAAGGTGTGCACCACCACCTAGGCTGGCTCTAGGCTGGATAAACCCCTAAGGTAAGGTGTTAAGTTGGTCTCCATGAGCTACAAGGTAACAAGCACAGAAGCTCTTCAGGATCCTCACCTCTCTTTTGGCTTCTTTCTTTGGGTCATAGTCACTGTCGTTTCCATCCATGGGGTGAGCTTCTTCTAAGTCATCATCACTGAAAGAGACGAGATCGGCATGTCTTCTTGTAACTCTAACACATATTCCTCAGAGCTGTCACTAGGCAGAGCCGCTGTAACAGGGATCTCTAAAGTTCTAGGAAACATCCGTCTTTTGGGGCTTACAGAATCATTTAATAAAGATTTCTAGCTAAAAAGTAAGCGATTTCATGGGAAAAACAAAACAAAAAAACCTTTGAAGTACCATGTGGGAGAGGGCACTCGCTCTCTGTTGTAATGCTGGTGACTTTAGTTCCATGCTTGGTGCAAAGACAGACAAAGCACTTTATGGTACTGGGGACTTTACTTCAGGAATGGTACTTCAGGAAGTGCAGAAAGGCCATCTTGCACAGAATATATTGTTTAATATGTCTGAGTGTGGAGGACTAGGATGGAACCAAGCTTCACAGGGCTGGTGCTAGAGCATGGAGCCACGTCTCAGTTTGTATTTCAGTCACAGTAAACAAGCAACACTGAAAGAAGAAAGCCTCGGCTCAGCTCCTACAGTCAGAGCTTCGGACAACTCTGCGTTCTCCACAGCAGACACGGTGCTGCAGTTGCTTTCTGTCTTATGAAAACTATACAGTCCTGTGAAAAGTCCCCAACAGAGGCCAAACATACAACCTACCTGTCACCCTGATTGTGTCTATTGGCTAGTTTTCGAGCCTGGCGATCCATCAAGCTTGTCCTTGAGCGAGTTTTTTTCCAAGAATAGTAATACTTTACAAGGCTTGCAATTGTCTTATCTGGAAGCTTTTGAAAAAAAATTCCTGTTACTGTTGGAAAGTTTAGTTCATCAACCCTGATCACCAAGTAACTAACCATATATTCTCTGATAATCAAGGCATAAATGAAAGCCATGTCGTGGTACCTATACTAACAACTAAAAAGTACTGCTAACAGTCAAAGAACTCCATTATACCAAAGTCACTGACACTGCTGAACCCATGTGACTGTTGGTTCTGGGGGAGAGGGAAGATGTCACAAACTAACTTATGAGAATGTTCTCCATGGTCCCAGCATGGCCCCGCTAGCACTCAGCATGTGTTTCTTAAGAGTAACTCAATTCTCCTTTCTCTAGTTTAGAGCCTTTGGTGTCTAAATGAAATCAACATCAACTTCACACTAGAGACTCACACCGTGTGGTCCTTTGAGTCTGGCCTCTTTCAGGCAGTCAAGAGCTGCTTAATACTTAACACTGAACATTTAAAATCACTTTAGTTTTACATCTAGTTCTTAGTAAGTAATGCAGACAGATCTTAACCCCTAACAGTCTTCAGCTATTATAGTGGCTGACAATTACATGTATTGATGTGTCACACTGGCAAGTAAGGTTGTGAACTACCAACCAAAGTGTTCCCTCCAATTACTGAAGTCATGTGGATGCAGAAACATTGTCTGCTTAAAATATACAAAAGTGCCAGCTGCTTGATGTACATTATTTTAATGAAACACTAAAAATTTAAGAACTTGCAATATAGACAATAGTAATATAGACATTTTTCCTTGAAAAACAAAAGGCAAAGACAGCATCAACAACTCTCTGCGGCACCTGGACAACACAGATTTGAGATGGACTTTCTAGCTGCCAATCTTCATACCAATGTCGACTTCAAAATTTCTGTGTTCCTTCAGTATTATCTAGGTACTGCTCTTTACTGTGTCTAATTCCAAGTAACCAGCCCTGGGTACATATACATATGAGCAGCACTGTATGGTCTCAGTGGGTTGTATGTAGATGTGTGTATGTGTGTGTGTGTGTGTGTGCATGTGTGTGCATGTGTAAACACATATGTAACAACAATAATTAAAGTGGTTATAAATTTGAAAGGGAGGTAGGGAACATGGGAGGAGCTGTGGGGGAGGGAAGAGCTGTGGGGGAGGGGAACACTGACATAGAGTTGGCATGTATTCTCTCAAAAAATTAAAAAAAGACTTTCATATAGAAAATGGAAGTCCTAAAATAAGAAATCAAAACATTATAAAAATCCAAAAATAAAGTTAAATTATTATTCCCCCTTAAAAAACAACCACTGAATTAATTTAATCACTATTACGCACACATTTGACACCAGATAAACAATTCATTAATGAAATAGCACACATATGTTATGTGTGGATAACTGTAGAAAATATTGCATGCAAATACAGTTGTTTCAAATATTTTTAACATTAAAATTAAGTGAGAAGCATTTTATATTTAGTGAGTAGTTAAATTCAGTAGTATCATAATTATAATGATAATTTGCATAAGCCCCAAATCACTATACCATTTGCTGAATCCTGTGAAAGCTCTTCCCGTGAAAACTAAAGGCTTGTTCAAACAGGACTTTGTCTTCCACTGTCCACTCATCTGGAAAGGGGGTGAAGTTAGGGAGGTCCGCAAGAGACTTCTCAATGTTGTGTTTATGCCAGAACAACATGCCAAGTGCCTTTGAAGAGAAACCACCGCCTTTGGTTTTAATGGACTTACTTTTACCACACTTAGAGTTAAACACAAATCAAATTTAAAGTTTTAGCCTATGACTTCAACTTACTATAAACTCAGCGTGGGACCTTTAACAGAGTAACGACCTATTTATTTATTTTAAATAAGGGCCTCAGAATAAGTACTTGTATATATCATATTTGTGACAGAAGTAAGAAAAAGTGACATGAGGTGAGCAGGTTTTGTGGGCTCATGACAAGATTCTACTCGAATTTTATCAATGTGTCAATATGTACAGGAAATAGTCTAAAAGCGCTCAAGTAACTACAATAATTAATGAAATCATCAATTACAACACAAGAACCAGTAATACTCAGTTGGACTTAGCAGAGAAATACCAAGCTTTGACCTTTTAGAATCATTTAGAATAAATATTTATCCTATAACATAATTATAAGACTTAAGGGCACTTTCACTGCAATTGCCTCAATTTAATTATTTTATCACAAATTTAATAAAACATTTGTATATATTTTTTGACCTGCCCCTCACCCACATTTATGTATTTACCTTCCTATTACCATAATGTATACATACATGTAATTATTAGAAGTCATCTAAACAACTTTGATGTCTTGACTGACAAATCATTTCTAAACAATAGGTATAACTACTATTTAATGCATAAACTTTCATTCTGTAAAGAAAGATAATTTCTAGTGAATTTATTTTTAGGGCTTAAAAATAAATTTTGTATATAAACATACAAATAAGCCAGTATAAACTCATATTTTAAAAGATTAACTTTCTCAAAGATTAAGAAGGAAGGCATGCCAGGTGTTGTGGTGAATCCCTTTAATCCTAGCACTTGGAAGACAAAGGCAGGAGGATCTCTCTAAGTTTGAGGCCAGTCTGGGCTGCATAATGAGCTCTAGGGCAGCCAGGAATGCAATAAAGAGACCCTGCTTCAAACAAACCGACCAAACCAACGGAAGACACACACACAGAACGGGCTTTAGGCACGGCTGTAATCCCAGCGCTTGGGAGACAGAGCCAGGAGGATCACATCAAATTCTAGGCCAGCCAAGGTTACACAGCAAGACAAAAATACTCCCCAACAACCAAACAAAAACTAAAACTGTAAAATAGGCTACCAAAAAGGTTCAAAAATGCCCCATCAGTTGTTTTGATCTATAATCAGCATGCCAATTTCAAAAAGTTTACTTTTAGTTTACTCTGTGAAGCGAGTTCCCCAGTAACTCATTTACACAAGTTTGATCTTTCTTCTCTACAGACAAGCCCACCAGTTCTACTGTAATTCTGAGGGTGAGAAATTCTTAGCTTTAAGAATTATAGGTACAGCGACAAAGTTTGGAGCTGGGATGAAGGGATGGACTATCCAGAGAGGACCCCATTCGGAGTCCATCCCATCATCAGCCACCAAACC
>NC_034594.1:163980931-163993536 GCF_900095145.1 Mus pahari
AAAAAAAAAGATTAAAAAAAAAAAAAAAAAGAATCTCTGCTTTAAAGCAGGAAGTAGTACTACACAGCTATAGTCCCAGCTACCGGGATGGCTGAGGCAGAGTGATGGTGGCTTGGGCAACATCAGGAGATCTGGTCTCTCTCTCTCTCTCTCTCTCTCTCTCTCTCTCTCTCTCTCTCTCTCTCTCTCTGTCTCTCTCTGTCTCTCTCTGTCTCTCTCTCTCTTTGGTTGGGGTGTGGTGTGTGAAAGAAGATAGATTGACACCAATCTCTGGCCTTCACATAGGTAGATGCTACAGTATACACAGACACAGACAGACGCACACATACATTTTTCTACATACCTGTTCAACATTGTAGCCATGTTTCTCTTTTGCAATGGCGATATATTCATCCACTGTAATGGAAGAATGTTATGTCATTACTTTCAGAAACTTCAGATTTCTCAGATTTAGGCTTTCTTTCTTTTTCTTTCTACTTCTTTTTTTTTTTAATATAGTAAAATAGTTTACTATTCTGAGTAAAAAAAATAGCCAATATGATCCATGAACTGTTACTAAAGGAGACTTATAATCTGTGGCTTTTCACCTAGCTTAAAATTTCATTTAACCTGTTAACCCTATGAACATATATGAGAATAATTATTGGTAAATTAAGTAACATTACTGTAGTTATTTTTGTATGTTGACAATCACCCATGTGGAAGTAGACACTGAAACCTAATTACACTGTAAAATACTGAGATAATCCTTGGCTATTGATTACGGTCTTTACTTGAGATACTTGGCTGTGTAACACACCTCTCTTATGTTTATAAATTCTGCAGGCTGCATGGAAGACCGGCATGCTGAGCATGCGCCGATGTTCTTCCGGCCTTTCTGCTTCTTTATGGAGCTTAGGCATCTTGTTTTCACTCATCTCCCACATGTAACTCTACCATCGCAGTAATTCAGATAAGCAGCTTTAATAGCCATGTGCCTGCCAGCTACTTCAAGGCCTCATTACCAAGCAGTCTGTTACTTTCAGGATTCACTTTTATGTGCTGTCCATAGTCATGTCTTTATCCTTTAAAAATTATTTATTATACATGTGTATATGTAGTTATTCCTTTAAACATATTTCTGAGAAAGAGAAATCTTAAGAATTCTGATCCTGGAATATCTACTATGTACATGGACTTGCTTTTCTGTTCATTACTCACACTTTTAACTTTGGTGGAGTAATTTGAGCTTTTGTTCCTTAGTTTGCTGCTCTAAATTCATGATAAAACAATACAGTCTCTCATGGTTAAATGAATTAACACACGGAAAATGCTCAGGAGTATAGAAAATCCAAGTGTTATATTTACTTAGAATCCATTTACATATACTACAGACCTAAAAAGATGCTGGTGAAATATAACAAACAGACATTACAGACCTTTAGATAGCAAATTTAGGAATCCCCATTGAACAGAAGTGGTCTCAGCTCTGGCTGGGCACTAGAACCATGACAGAAGCTTTAAGGTATACAGGCATTGTCTCTAAGATCTGGGTCAGATTAGACACCAATACTTTGAAAAGTTCCCTACGAGACTCTAACAGAGCATAACCAGGGTTGATCACTGCCTCAGACCAACTTTGGACAGCCCATGTGGACACCACACTAATGATGGACGGCCCCATGGACACCATCCTAACGGGCATGCTACCTTTTGCATTTTGTTTTTCACTTTGTTAAAAATGCACCATTGTACCAAACATCAAAATTCCACAATGCTCTGATGCTAGTCTTATGATTGACAAACCTCTGTACATAATAATAATGAGCAAGCCTGGGAAAGTCACGTCTTTCAGGCTCTAGGTACCTATTTGTTACTGAATGCCTCCAGGGCACAGGACCCCTAGCTTGTCAGCCGGTGAAGCTTCACCTAGCACACTAAAGCCTTTACATTAGGAAGATTACGAGGTACGCAAACACATATCACTTTCCAGGTTTTAGCTCTTTAATTGTATCGATTGGCCTGATTAGACTCTATGCACAGAATAGATAGGACATGGCTATTTTTCTCAAGACTAAATAAATCACAACAAGACATAAGTTCATAAGATCCTAGGAAATACTGTTTAAAAAAAAAAAAACCCTTATTTTATGTATGCTAGAATGACTGTTCAGTGTAGCTGCTGTTGTTATTTAATAAATTTGATAGCTGAATGGAGGGGTGGGGGTCTTAGTGTTGTTACCTGTATGTTTCCTATATCTGATGTGCCGCAAAGGATTCGGGTCCGCTACATCACACTGAAGTCTAAAGCCACACCATGATTCAAGAAGTGCATGGTCAAGGATCCAGAAGGTCTCCGTCCAGAAATGGAGAGCACCAGATGGCCTGACGGCTGCTGAAGTCAGCTCTCTCACCTTTCCTCTTTAAAATGGGAATGAGAGTGGGCTCTCTGGAGTCTGGCGGCATTTCTCTTACTGCTCCATAGACTGAGGAAAAGCCTGTGCAGATGTCTACATAGTAACTCCCTCCCCTGCTTGAAGATTTAAGCACCAAAGCCATCAGATCCTAGGTTTTTGCATTCTTCATGAGCCTGACACAAACTGAAATGATCAATTTCACTATCTTTCAAAAGGAAAAACATTCTAATACAGTGAAGACTTCCATTAAAAAAAAAAAAAAAAAAAGGAAACAAAGGTAATTCAGTTCTTAAGCGAACCTAAAAGACTAAAAGACAAATGTAAATTACATTTTGAACAGGCCAATTTCTTACTGATGTTAACATTAGATCTCAGAAAAAAAACTTACATTTGGCATCTGGGATACTGTGATAAGGAGACCACACAAGCATGCCTCCATTGTCTTTATCTGTGTACTTGGTAGCACCTGAGGAAAAATTAATTATTTTGAATAGGATAGCCTTTTACTTATATTCCAACTAAACATAAGCAACATTTTGTTTTAGTACAATACCTGCAAAGAACACACAGGAAAACAGATTTCATAAAAGACTTATGTAAAATGAGGGAAACATTGTAGCAAATGCTCTGCTGCCACTGGAAAAACTTCCTGAAGCACACACTCCTGTCACCTGACAAGTGACAGTCTCATCTGACCTCTGACCTCCTGTGTGCTACTTAGCGATCACCATTCAAAACTGACCCTACAGAACACTTACACGGTGTTGTGTACACGGGTCACAACTGCCAGCATCTCCCTTCATGGCCTGTATTTTATCTTATTCCTAAGTCTGCCAGCTTTCCTTTCAAAGGCATAAAAGTTAACACAATTTCTTGTTCATATGATCTGGTTAAATCTGGAAGAACGCTGTCCTTTCCTGTGTATTTCTCATGTTATAATCTATAAAGTCCATAACATTATGTTTCACTACTATAAACTGAAATGGCCTGGATGGAGGAAAGCCCATACAGTGAGGCCAGGACCACTACACACCTCTAGACACCTCATTATACAGGATACTTTTCTGGCTTTTACCCAATCCTTAGCTACAAGTTAGTTAAAATTAGCAACATATTAAGTATTGCTGCCATGCTTTAAAACAGCTGATTTTTACCAGGTAGATGTTACTTACCACTAGCAGTCAGAATTTCAAATTAGTCACAAAAAATATTAGTAGAAATCTGAGGTTAATCTGTGATTATTTTAAGGTATTTGGAGTAGAGAACATTCCTTACTACAATTTCCACACAGAGAAGTTACTTATGAGTCAATAATTTAACATTATTCATACTTAACTTTTGGAGAAGCATCAAATATTACATTTAAATGTTTAGTAAGTATTTTTAGTTGGAAGAATCATACTAATTCCACATATCAGGAGGATATGTGACATACTCGGGAGCAGAGGGTGTGGCAGAAAGAGCTAAAGTTTGAAGCAGGCTTGTGCAGTAAGAGTTTAGTGAAAATCTTTCAACCAAGCAAGCAACAAAATTCCAAACAAACCAAAAAACAAAACATTTTCAGTATTAAGACATTTAATTTTTAGTCATGGGCCTGTCAGGTAACAAAACAAAACAAAACACCTTATAAACACAAAAGTCAAGTTATTCAACAGAAGTGAAATGAATTCTATCTAAGCTGGTCAGAAAAACCAATGTTTCAAGTGAATATCTTAACTTCAACTATTTATCAAGGAACAGATTCTTTTTACTCAATAAAATGTGACAGTAAAATTATTAAAATCTTTCTTAATAAAATATGACACAGCAAATAAAAGCTTCATTACGTCTTACAATTTAATAGTACTCCATGACAAAGAAATGTACTTTCTTGCTCCTCATTCTTTAAGAACATTTTTCATGTTAGTATATGTTGTGTACATGTATGAGTCCCAGGGGTAGAACCCACACTTGTTGGCAATCTCCTGTCTCCACTGAGCCATCCTTTCAGCCCATGGACGTCATTCTGGAATCAGGTCTTCTGTCTCATTACACATCTCCTCTTAAATAGGCATTGTTTTTTCTCCATTTAAATTACCAGATATGATTCTGCCCCAAATTTTCAATATTGTAATTAAGGATCTAATATGAGACAGAAACCAGTGTCAAAGTTGAGGACATTAACTATTCTTCTAATGTGGGATGGTAAAGGTATTTATCTAAGTGGTCTTAAAACAGAGAATGCTCAATTAGGCATTTCACAACGTTCTTTTCCTAATTTTCCAACCTTTTCAATTATACATCAACTAGGCCGAAGAAATAAATGTTTACAGGAAAGAGTTACTTTAGGGTACTGAGTTAAGAGTATAGTTTCAGACTCCCAGTCACAGCAAGTGTGCCACCTTGAAGACAGCCTCTTGTGCCTCAGTTTCCTTCATCTATAATAATAGAGATGGTATAACTACTTTAGTGCTTTTCAAAAATGAAGCCGATAAGTTGATAATGTAAACAGACAGGGCAATCAACCACTAAGATACAAGATGGGAGGAATAAGGTAGGATTCAAGTACAAAAACTGCAACCTATAACTTTTAAAGACTCCCTTTGAGACGTTAAAAACCAGGACTTTGTGAACAAATATACTAAGAATTTAGATCCTGAGACTAAGATGCTCTAACCACTTAAAAACTATTTATAAACTAGGTCCTATATTATATTATTGGTATAGTATCTTCAAATAGGGGGTAAAGGCTTTCCTTGTGACATAGAAGTATGAATAAATTGTCTGTAGTATATGCATGTATGTGTACATGCGTGTGCCTGTAATGTGGATACACAAATCATGTGTTGGTCTCGGATCACACAGGACATCTTTTCCTACTTGTCCTACCCCTGTAGTTTCATTTTATTTATTTTTTGAGACATGGTCTCTTCATGTAGCCCTAGGTGTCCTAGAAGTATCACTATGTACACCGAGTTGGCTTCAAACTAACAAGAGACCTTCCTGCCTCTGCAGGTATCAAACACAAGCACCACCACACCTGACTCTTAAGAAAAAAGAAAAAGAAAAAACTAAAACAAAACAAAAAACAGGATCTCACACTGAACCTAGAACTCACTGCTTTAACCAGGCTGGCTGGCCAATGACAAGTTGTTTTCATCTTCCCCAAAATTGGTATGCACTACCATACCTGGCTTTTCTGGGATTAACACTTTGTCTACTGAGCTCTCTCCAGCCTTATAAGTTTTAAGGGACTCAATTTTCAGCCTTCTAAGTTTTCTTTCTCAATATAGTCTGCCTGAAAACTCATCTGAGATCTTAGCTACACTGTGGCGTCTCCAGTATTTAAGGTTTTACCTCATATGATCAACTGGAAAATACTAAATGTTCAAACCCAGAAATAAAGGATGTAAGTTTAAACTGCACACCAATCGGAGCAGCATCATAAACTTTCATACTGCTCCACACAGCCCTGCCTAGGAGCCTGTGTCACTGAGGAAGAGGACTACGCACAGACATTCTAGTTGTTATCCCTAATAGTAAATGTCTTCTCATATTATACACACAAGTTTCTTATTTTACAGAGAACAGTTTCTAAAAATTTAAAATTTCCAGAGTTTCAAGCTTCTTTCAAAAGCTCTCCCCTATTGAGCAGACCACAACTACTACAGTTCTAATCAATAATGCACTAAACTCAGTCTGGAGACTTAACTCAGGAGTTTATGTTCGCTATGATATGCGTTAAGCTGGACTTATGAAAAGTAGAGAGGAACACATTGTGTGTCTGTCTCAGGGTGTATGTGCCCCGGTGAAGGCCAGAGGAAGACATCAAGAGGACATCTCTGTCTTCCTCTGTCTCTTTGTCCCTCATTGCCTTGAGACAGAGTTTCTCACTGGACTGGCTGACCAGGGAGTCCCTGGGATCTGTCTCTCTCGCTCTTCCAAGGCTGGGGTTACAGGCATGTGCAGCAATGTTTGGGTTTTATGTATGTTGGTGATTCAGACTCAGTTTCCTTGACATTGTAGCAAGTGCTCTTATCCACTGATCTATCTCCCCAGGTGCTTTTAAGTATACAAATATATTATAGAAGATTTTGTGGGGAATGTGTGCAAAAAGGAGTTCGAAAACAACAACAAAAAAAATCCATGGATATCACATTAATGTTTATATATAAATAGATAAATTTAAAATAAAGAATTTATTCAAAACATTAATATTTTAATATACCAAAGATTACATTCTTTATCACTTATTTAACTAAGCAACACATCAGAAATGTCAGCTTTAAAATATGTCACTTTTTGTCTCTTCAAACGTCTTTTATAGGTCTGCAAATCAATGATTCACACATATTTCCACTTAACCCTATGATGTTCTAACAATATCTCCCTTTTATGAACAGGAAAACAGTCTGAAGAAGTCGGATAGTTCATCTCAGGTAACTAAATGTACCAGAGAAACTTGAAGGCTTATGGTCACCAATCATAGCTACTCCTCAGGGGTCAGCACAGTTAGGCAGCAAATACAAGAACTCCTTAACAACCGGTTTACAATTGACAACCACCAGAACTAGTTAACATCTGATTTACAAGAGAAAGATAGCAATTAGAAATCCAGTTAGTAAATCATAAAGACATCAGCATGGCCACTTAAGGTAAACAGTCCCTAAGCCAGAAACCCATTTACAACTGAAGATGACAATCAGAAATCCAGTTAGTAAATCCTAAGGATACAAGCATGGCCACATAAGGTAAATGTCCAAGCTTCCAGAACTCCAACAAAACCCTCCACTTTACCAGCTTGTTAATGGTTAGCCATTTGTCCTGGGTTTCTGAGACCTAACAGTAAGTCATCAAGTGCCTTACATCTAATACTATAGTGAATAATTTCCATACAAATAGTGCTTTATTAGAGATGAGGTGGGTAGGGGGTGCACATCTTTAACCCTAGCACTCAGGAGGTAGAGGCAAGTGGGTCAGAGTTCAAGGGTCAGGCTTGACAGCCTGACCTACGACAGCCCCAGGACAGGCAAGGTTATGTAGAAGGACCTTGTCTCGAAAACAAACAGAAAGGGGGAGGCGGTTATGAAGGAGAAAAGGAGAGCTTATTATTTCTCAATTTGTATTACTAGCTAATTTCCCTTTTCTTCTATTATCTTTTCCCAAGTAATGCTTAAATTTTCATCTAATTATACTAGCTCAACATGAAATAAAACCTTCAAAAAATAGCACAACACTTAGAATAAAACAGCAGCAACAAGAAGCACTGTGCTTCCTTTAGTGATTCACATGAATGGCAAATGCTTTTAACTGTATCCGTGGATGACACTGCTGAACAGAAGTAAGTGCATTTAAGGAATTCGAGGTTTATCCCTATTTTATTGATTACAGTCAAGAGTAAATAAATCGGAAATTCTAATTCAAAACTAATAATACTTATTGGGGTTTTGTTACCTCTCACAAACATTCTAGGTAGCTGGAACAAGCAAAACTGATAAAAAAAAAAATCAGGTTGGTAATCCAAACAATGTCACCTAAGACCACCTAAATACATTAACTATTTTTCCTAGTTTAAAATTGTTGTATGAACTGTATTTTAAAATGACAAATGCTAAACCACATACAAGCCCCTAACCAACTGCACATAGCTAGGAGACAAATATTGACTGAGATCTACCTAATGGGGCAAAAAGATAGGTGTGCTTATAACATAATTCGGCTGCTGAGTTCCATCAGGAAATGACTTCACCAATATTAAAAAAAAAAAATGAGTAGCAACGAGAGCTCCAAATCGTTCTTCATAATTATGAAATTTAATCTTTACTGAGTAACTGCCATATGCCTAGTCATTTAATCCTGGCAAGAATTCCATGCAATGGCTTTTTACAGCTAGGAAAATTTAAGCTCAGAAAAGGCCAGTGACTTGCTCAGAAGACAAAAACAAGAGAGCTGGGAATTAAATTCAGCCTATCCTTCACTGAACACGTCTTCTTTCCGATGTCAAACTAGCCCTGAAGCATAACCATAATGTGAAGGAACCCACCCACTAGCTAGCTATGCCAACAAGAAGCCCACCAGGGCTCACACCAATAGTCTTCTAACAAAATATCCCAACAGCTGTGTCATTTTGAAGGTAACCCCCAAATCTGATGAGCACTCTGGTATCACGTACTGAAGGAAGGTGTCCTAATTATGCTTGTAATTGTTACCATTCTCCTTCCAGAGAGGGGATCCTACCTACTTGGTAAGTATCATTGTCCCAATGGGGAGAAGGATGGAAGCCCCCTAGCATACCTAAACAGGCATGACTGTTTTCCTTGTGAAATTACAAGTGAGCCCTCTGTAATGCCAACTACAACTCCAGCGTCGGACTCGGGCAGTGCGGTTAAGAAAGAGCTCTAGACAAAAACTGACTGCAGGAAAAGTGGGAGGGCAGTTCAGGCAGGGAAGGGCAGAGCCCACCCAGTGGCGAGTCTGGCTGGGTTAGAGCAGCCGAGCACTCCAGGCCCGGAGGCTCCAGCAAGGGCGCCTCCATATGCGGAACTCTCGCCCAATCCCTGAGCAGCCTGACATCCCGTGACAGCCGGGGAGCCTGTTTGGAGAAAAGTAGAGAGGGAGCCCGCAAGCTGCGCTGGCGGAGGGCGCTGGAACCTGGCTGTTCCGGAGAAAATGTCTCCTTGGCAGCTGCTGCCGCTGTCCTGTGGTCTGGCTTCCCCGGGCCGGGTCGGCACGCGGGGGGAGGGGGCGGTGTCGGGCACGGGCGTTTCCCCGCCCAGGTCCACACCGCCTCGGCAGAAAGAAAAACCAGGATCCGTGTGCGCCGGGGTCGCAGGGCTCGCCCTTGGCTCGGGCTGATGACAGCAGGCGGTTGCCAAGCGTGGCCCTGCGGAGCCTGGCCGAGCCCCGGGTTCCCAGGGCGGGTCGGTGTGGCATCTGACCTGGGGTAGGTTCACGCACACACAGATCGCACGCCCTTTCCTGCAGCCCTCAGTTTTGCAGCCCCCACGCCCCGGGCCTCGGACCCGCGACCTCGGTGCAAGTGCCGCGGGAGGGAACCATGTTCACCTTGCCATGCACACATCTACCCCCACGCCCTGTGTCACTGCCCAGCCGAGCTTGCCAGCCTCCCCGCCCGCGATGCCCTGCCCTGCCCTGCCCTGCCCTGCCCGGACCTCTCCCGGTGCTCCCCACACTCGCACCCAGTAACTCCCTCCCATTCCGACGCCGGCCACCCCAGAGCAAGTCTGGGGGAAAAAAAGAGAGAGACGGGGTTTTCCTGTGAGCAAATATATCTACCTGGATCGAATTCAGGGATCCGAGCTTGGTATTCAGCTCCGACTCTCATCCCAACATCTGCAAAGCAATGCCAAGATATATGGTAAAATGGTAATAAATAAGGAGAGGAGCGGGGCAAGGCAGAGGCTCTCCAGCCGCGGGAGCGCGGGCGAGGCCGTGGCCGGGTGGGGGCGGGGAGGCGCGGGTCGCGGGCTGCGGCGGCACCGGGAGTTCCGGCGGCCGCGGCTCGGCTCCGAGGGGAGGAGGGCGCGGGGAGGGGGCCGGGCGGGCGGGGCGGGGAGAGCGGCGAGGTACCCCCGTGCTCGTCGTCGCTGCTGCAGCCGCTCTCGGGCTCCGAGAAGTGCAGCCCGCCGTTGGCCGAGGAGCCGCCGCCGCCGCCGCCCGCCGGGCTCTTGGCGCCGCCGTTGGCCGATCGGCTCTTCCCCAGTAACTCGGGCCCTTTCTCCATCATGCCGGGCATGGTAGAGGAGGGGGAGAGGTGGCGTCAGGGAAGGGGGAGACGGCTGGCGGGCGCGGGCGGGAGCGCGGAGGAGGAGGAGGTGTTAATATGGAGCCGCCATCACCGCCCCGGTCGGGCCGTAGCGCAGTCGCCCCACACCGGCCCGCCCCGGCCCCGCCTCCCTCCCCTCCCCCGCCGCCGCCGCCCCGCGCCGCGCCACCCGGCCGAGCGCCCCTCGTGGCCGCGCGCTCCTCCCTGGGCGGCCGCGATCACTCCGCCCTCGGGAGGTCCAGCCGCGGGGCGGAGAGACCAGAGGGCCGGGACCCCGCGCGTCTCCGGCCGGCCGGTTCTCGGGCGCTCGAGGGCCGAGGCGGCGTGGAGGGCCGGGAGGCGGCATGGAGAGCGGGGAGGCGGACTCGGGCCCCGTCTCAGCTGAAGGAATTTGACCTGCTGGGGCGGGGCCGCGGGGCCGCGGGGCAGGAGCTGCTCCGGTGACGGGGGCCGGGGATGGCGGCCTCGGGAGCTGCTCCGGTGAGGAGCGGCGGGGTTGGTGGCCTTTGACAGGAGCTAAGAGGATGGCGGCCTCGGACCGGAGCCGCTCCCGTGAGGAGGATCGGGAATGGCGGCCTCAGACAGAAGTTGTGGGGATGGCAGCCTCAGACAAGAGCTATGAGGATGGCGGCCTCGAACCGGAGCTGCTCCCGTGAGGAGGACCGGGAATGGTGACCTCAGACAGGAGCTGCTCCCGCGAGGTGCGCCCCGGGGTAGGAGCTGAGCCCTCGGGTTGGAGGCAGGACCGGTTCACTCCGGAATGAGACCGGCCCTAAAGACCTGGCAAGGCAGCTCCTCTCTGCAGTGAGGTCCGAGAGGGACTGAGGGGGCAGTATTTCCACGTGGCTCTTACCCTTTTGCTGTCTAAGAAGCGAATGCCACGAGTGGGAAAATAAATAACAGAACTCTGCCTTCCCGGGGCGAGTGCTATCTGGGTCGACACCGCCTGGGGTGGTGGTGACTTGGAGCAATTCTGGAGAGGGTGGAGAGGGAAGTGCTCTGCAGAGAGGTGCTGCAGAGAAAGGTGAGGTCAGCTGCCTTCTGGCAGTTTGCACACAGTTGAAGATTGGCTGGACTGCATTTCTTCACCAGATTTAAGGATATCTGCTTATGACATACTGTCTAGGCAAGCAGGACTATTTTTGTCCCAGGAGGAAAGGGGGGGGCTTAACATGCAGATGTGTGTCCTGCAGAATTTGGGGGTAACAGTAAAAATGCCTTGAAGGTTAAAACTGTTCTTTGGAATTCTGTTACTGAGAAATCACAAATCTGCTCAAGAATTCAGCCAAGAAAACTCTGGGATACAAGAATTAGGCCGGTCATCTGTCTAAAGGAGGGAGCATTTTGTCCGGGTGCAGAAACGGTACTGGTACTGGAAATAATTGATTTTTAGCTCTATATGTGTCCATTAATTTTTGAACCACAACTCAATCTGCCCCCCCCCCCCCTTTTTTGAGACAGGATTTCTACTTGTACCTCTGGCAGTCCTGGAACTCACAGAGATCCACCTGCCTCTGCCTTCTGAGGTGCTAGGACTAAAGGGCTGCACCACCACACCTAGCATCTGTTCCTTTTTTAAAAAACACATTGCTGAAGGATATTTTAATTCTGTGTTTTTTAATTTTCTGCAAGGAGAAATGTTATGGATAACTGAAATGATATTTTGTTTTTTACATTCCAACGACTCATCTCAGCCCTGTAACATCAGCTCCTATGATCCTGGATCACAAAAGCTAGAGCCTATGAAAAGAAAATAAAAGAAAAACAAAACAAAACAGAGGCCTCTTAATAGATACACTTTTTAACTCTGAAATACTGCTGATTCACTTTTCTGTAGAAAGGAATCTGAATATAGATTAGGGATCAAAACATTGTGAAGTTTCAAGGGCTTTTGTGATTCTTTTGATTAGTAGAACCTTGGCAGTAAAATGGTTCTACTGGAATATTTAGACCAAAAACTGCATCCACCTTTGGGGAAGGAATTTGGGGTGAAGGTGTGTGTGTGTGTGTGTGTTTAAGGAAAACAAATTTCTGTTTTTCTTTTAAGAAAAGGAAAGGACTCTAAGCTTTCCTGATTGAGATGGATGATAGTAATGGACCTTAAAATGGTCTCTCCCCAGATAATGATATTACAGAACAGAAAAGCCCTAGGTAGAAAATCTGGAAGAATGGCAACTTCTCTTTGGAGAGGAAGAAAGCCCCTGGGCAGAGAAGAGAGCTTTAGGGGTTAATAATGTCTCTTGAGATGGGGGCAGGTCCTGGTCTGTTGAGTATTTAAATTACCTCCTCCCATTTTTTTTTTTTGTTGTTGTTGTTTTGTTTTTCAAGACAGGGTTTTTCTGTATAGCCCTGGCTGTCCTGGAACTCACTTGGTAGACCAGGCTGGCCTCAAACTCAGAAATCCGCCTGCCTCTGCCTCCCNAGTGCTGGGATTAAAGGCGTGC
>NC_034594.1:163993947-164020651 GCF_900095145.1 Mus pahari
AGAGGCAGGCAGACTTCTGAGTTCGAGGCCAGCCTGGTCTACAAAGTGAGTTCCAGGACAGCCAGGGCTACACAGAGAAACCATGCCTTGAAAAAGAGAGAGAGAGAGAGAGAGAGAGAGAGAGAGAGAGAGAGAGAGAGAGAGAGAGAGAGAAACAGAAGACCAACTGAGTGCTTATACAATGACCAGATTCCCTCCCAGCATAGGGATCCATGGGCTTATTCTAATCTTAAGGAAATCCAGCGATTGTGTATAAATTGGATAGCTGAGTCTAGGAAAAATGTAGAGGTTAAGGACAGTCAAGACAATCTAGAGCAACAGTTCTCAACCTAAGCGTTGCAACCCCTGGGGAATCACTGAACAAACCCTTTCACAGGAGTTGCCTAAGACCTTCAAATAATACATTTACATTACAACTCATAACAGTAGCAAAATTACAGTTAGAAAGTAGCAGACAAATGATTTCATGGTTGGGGGTCACTATAACATGTAACTGTATCAAAAAGTCAAAACATCAGGAAGGTTGAGAACCACTGTGCTTGATTCTTAATGTCTTTCCACTCAGGAAATTGAGTCAGCTCCTCTAGAAGAAACCAAGGAGATGGCACTATATAACACCAAGAAATAGTTATTCTGGAGACCTTGGTATGCATAATGAACTGCTTCCAACTGTGACCTTTGAGCACACATGCAGACACACTGCCATTACCCATGTCCCACACAGGACTCACTCAGTGGTCCTTGCTTTTATTCCATTAATTTTGATTTATCAGAAAAACTGTTAATTTGTTTCAACCCAGGCCAAATTTGTGGCTCTCAGAACTTGGGATGCACATCACAGACTTCCCTCCTCTTCTCTCAGCAGTTACAGTTCTTTAAAAAAAAAAAAAAAAAAAAGTTTATTTGCCTTGCTGAGAGTCAAACCCCAGTCTCATGCACTTAAAAATTTGATGTTGGCATCAGGAACTGGTCATAACAAGGCTGCACTGCTTCTCACTGGGTATAAAGACATGGGCTTTTCACCGCCTGTTTCAAAGGCCTTACTAGATTCTCTACCTGTCAGACATCTGACTCAGCCTTAAACCACTGTTACTGTGGGTAACACAGCTACTGTGATTGTGCACCCAGAGGACAGCTCTATAGAATGATGTACTAAAAACCATAGTAGGTACAAAGTGAATAATATCTTATTGTATTTACTTTGAAAATTAAGCTTTTAACTGTTAAGTCCTCTTTGGTACAGTCCACATTTTATATATCAAGATACAGCAGACACAAATGTATTAAGTTGTGGGCTGGAGATATGGCTCAACAATTAAGAGCACTGACTGAACTTTCAGAAGGTCCAGGTTCAATTTTTAGTACTCATGTGGCAGCTCACAACCATCTGTAACTCCAGTTCCAGAGGATCTAATTCCCTCCCTCTCTGGCCTCCAAAGGGATAATACATACAGGCAATGCATATGCATATATGAAGGCAAAACTCTTATCCACATAAAAAGATTTCTTTTAAAAAGGAGGTATTAAGTTGAACTAAGTCATAGAAATTATTACTTTTTCTCCCAATATTAAATATTATATACTTGTTAGAATTATTGAGGGAAATGGAATATATATATAGTCAACAGTGAGAAAAACAGGCC
The DNA here is from genome assembly GCF_900095145.1 of Mus pahari. Classification (NCBI taxonomy): domain Eukaryota; kingdom Metazoa; phylum Chordata; class Mammalia; order Rodentia; family Muridae; genus Mus; species Mus pahari. The sequence goes on from NC_034594.1 coordinate 163,995,591, forward strand.
TTAATACTGTTTATAAATATAAAAAACTTGACACTTAAGTTTCAAGTAAGTAGACACTTTTCTGAAATGGCTTGAAGAAAGATTTATTGGAAGACACCAAGAACACTTAAGAGAGTTCCAGGAAATAGTTTCAAGGTCTTCAGATTTTAAAGTAGGGGTCCATTATCATCTTCCCTCTCTCTCACCTCCTCTCTCAACTTTCTGTGTAGCTACATGTACTGGCTGGTTTTGTGTGTCAACTTGACACAAGCTAGAACATCAGAGAGGAAAGGTGCCTTGTTGAGGAAAAGCCTCCATGTGATCCAGCTGTAGGGCATTTTCTCAATTAGTGATCAAAGGGGGAGGGCCCAGCCCACTGTGTGTGGTGCCATCTCTGGGCTGGTGGTCCTGCATTTCGTAAAAAAGTAGGCTGAGCAAGTCAGAAAGCAGCACTCCTCCATGGCCTCTGCATCAACTGCCTCCAGGATCCTGATCTGAGTTCCTGTCTTGACTTCCGTCAATAATGAACAGTAATACGGAAATGTAAGCTGAATAAACTTTCTTCTCCAACTTGCTCTTTAGTCATGGTGTTTCATTGGAGCCTTAAAAACTTAAGATACTGCGTTGTCTACCATTGTGAGCAGTAACTTTCATCTTCATAAAACAAGAGGAAATGAAGAACCATGGAGCTTTGGCCAGTAGCTTTCAAATCCTTCATAACTCATTACAGTGCATGTTGACAACCTAGTGCAGACATTATACATGGGGATTCAGAACAGCTCATGAGCTTTCCAGAATGCATCATTTCTACCTAACTGTTGGGTTAGGGACAGTTGACCTCTACTGGACTTAGCTGACTGGCATGTTAGCCTTCACAGGGCTGGCTTGTGGTGGTCAGTGATTGGATGACATTCATGGCTGGGTGGTTAGTCCTCATATCTTTCATCATATTATTGGTATCTCTAGACTAGCCTGAGTCTGTGTTTTATATTGATATATTAATCTTCTGCTCGCTATAATAACCCATTGAACTCTCCTAGTGCTTCTGTAGCTCACTGTTCCAAGCTCTTTCAGGTTCCTCCCAAAGACCCATTCCAAAGGGCCATGAATCATGTGATCGGGTTTCTTATGGGAGTGATCTCACTTCTCAGTACAATTTACTGTATTGGTTACTTTTGTCACTGCTGTGACAAAAATCCCAACTTCAGCAACTTGGAAAGGAAGGGTTTGTCTTAGCTCAGGGTTAGAGGATGCAGCCTACCGTGGCAGGAATATTAGTTTTCTGCTATTTTCATAAAATACTATTGCCAAAGGCAAGTTGAGAAAGTTGAATTTGCGTTGCCACTGGCATTCTCTGCCTGAGGCCTGCAGACTCTGATATAGAACTCTCAGCTCCTTCTCCAGCATCATGTCTGCCTGTGTAACACCATGCTTCCTGCTATGATAATGGACTAAACCTCAAACTGTAACCTAGCCCCAATTAAATGTTTTTCTTCATAAGAGTTTCTGTGGTCATGGTGTCTCTTTACAAGAGTAAAACCTAAGCTAAGATACTTACACTCCTTTATTCCTTGGGAGCATTTGAAACAAACTTTTAAAATTATTTTTTTTAATTATTCTATTTACTTTTATGTATATGGGTGTACTGGATGTGTGTGCCTAGTACTTAAGAAGGCCAGAAGAGGGTGTCAGATCCTCTGGGACTGGAGTTACAGAAGCCACTATGTGGGTGCTGGGACTTGAACCTGGATCCTCTGGAAGAGCAGCTAGTGGTCTTAAGAGTTGAGCCATCTTTCTCGCCTTTACTTAAAATTCTCATGTCTTAGGTTTTATTGCTATGACAAAATGCCTGAGCAAATTAAGCTTTAGGAAAGAAAGCTTTGTCTTTGCTTATAGTTTCTGAGGTTTCAATTCCTAGGTAGTTGACTTGCTGCTTTTGGACCTATGACAGGGCAGAACATTTTGAGTGACAGAGGAAGCTGTTCCCTTATGAAACAAAAGAGAGCAAGAAAGAAACAGGTTTACCAGGATCTCCTTCAGGCATGTATGTCCTCTCAGTGACCTGAATTCTTCCTTCTAGACCCCACCTCTGTTGTTTTCATTTTATTTATTTATTCATTTTACATCCCAGTCACAGCCTTAGAAGTCCCTTCCCTTCTCTGAGTACCTGGGTTACCAACCCACCCTGGAACATCTAATCCCAGCAGGACTAAGCACATCCTCTCCCACTGAAGTTCAACCAGGCAGTCCCGGTAGGGGAACAGGATCCAACAGCAGGCAACAGAGTCAGAGACAGCCAAGGCTTCAAATGTTAGGGGACCTACATGAAGACCAAGGTGCACATCTACTACAAATGTGTGGCGGGGCTAGGTCCAGCCTGGGCATAGTCTTTGGTGATTCAGTCTCTGTGGGCCCCCATGGGCCCAGGTTAGTTGACTGTAGGTTTTCTTGTGGTGCCTCTGACTTCCCCCTCCCACCTCACTCAGTCCTATCCTTCACTCTTCCACAGGACTCCCCAAACTCTGTCTGATGTTTGGCTGTTGGTCTCTGCATTTGTTTTTATCCACTGCAAGATGAAGCCTGTAGGGAGACTGTAGGCATACATCTTTTTTGCAACCTAATTTTAATAAGGGTTCAATCTCTCCTCTAGCCCATCACTTAGCAGCAGTAGGTAGTAGAAGAGAAAAGTCATTAGGATACGGGGGAAGTGAACCTGTTCAGCAATAGTTCTTTGGTGGCGAGCTTGATCATCTTTGGCAGCAGTTCAGTCCTGTGGCAAACACCAAATACAATTCAGCAGCTCCAGACCAGTCCTCTGGGCAGGCAGACAATAGGCACAAACCAGCAGCTACAGTCCAGTCCTTTCAGCAAGGAGACACTGGGCATGAACCAGCAGATGTAGTTTATCTTGAAGAAACCACCAGGCTCACCAAATGTCCTACAGCAATGCCTCAGAAGTTACAGGCTGCTGCAAGAACCTCACAAGAAGTTTTTGGGTGAGTTTCTCTGAATGGTAGCATTACTACAAGTTGAACTCAACAACACTATGTAAGGAGAACCAATACATGTGTGTCTTTAGTGAAGAATAGCGAAGAGGAACAAACCAAACCAATGCTCAATGCTCATCTCCCACTGTCTGTGGGGTCATATTTATACTCCTTTATTACAGGTCCTTCCATGTGTTTGCTATATCAAAAATATCCTTTCACCTATGTCTGCTTCAGGAAAACAGTCACATGTCTGCTTTAGCAAGACATCCTTTTACCTGTGTGCCCCAGTAAAACATCATTTGACATAACTAATTTTCCAAAGAACTAGAAGTTTCCACTTCAGGAGATAGTTATGCTAGGCTGTCTGCAAGCGTAGCAGAGTATCATAACTAGTGTCTGGGGTTGACTATCTCATATGAGATGGGTCTCATGTTGGGGCAGCCATGGGTTGGTTGTTTCCTCAATATCTGCTCTATCGTTGTTATCCCTGCACATCTTGAAAGCAGGACACATTGTGGTGGAAAGTTTTGTGGGTGGGTTGATGCCCCCTCCCTCCACTGGAAGTTTTGCCTGGCTATAGGAGGTATAGGCTCCATCTCTTACAGGTTCTATCCATTCTGAATAATGCCACAGTTAGGCAAGCCTTTACCACGTGGGCCATTGAGGGACACTACTGTGTCCAATAAGGTTTACTGCTTTATCCTATTTACTTTTAAATATTTTTCTTACCTGGTGTAGTGTTTTTCCTTTCTAGTCAATGCATTTAAAAACAATTTATTTTCCCAAATATTTGGTTATGAAAATTTCCAAACAGAAAAGTAGTGGAAATTATGCAGAGAGGACTTAGCTACTCATCACTCGGATTCTACAATTTATTTTAAATTTGGGTTAATTTCAATTTAGAGTTCAGTCAGGAAACAGAGTGATTATAATTTTGTTTTCCAAAATTAGCAGATATTTATGAGAACAGAGGGAAAAGAGTTATCTCTAGTTATTTTCACCCTCTATATTGGTCTTGACGCCCCCAAAGTAACAGGCCAATAGGGTGTATATATTGTTAGGAACTGCTTTCTTTTGGAGACTGGAAAGTCCCTCTATCTTCAAGCTGAACAAGTCTCAGGTAAGCTGATAATGTCGTTCCAGTTGGATTCCGGATGCCTGAGAACCACCAGAGCTAAATGGTGTCATTACCCCTGAAAACTGGTCCGTTTGAGACAGGAAGAGCCAGGGTGTTGGTTTGAGGGGCGACTCTTAGACATGAAGCATTCTCTCTTACCAGGAGGAAGGATGGCTGTTTTGTTTCATGGAGACCTTCAAGTCCTAGATGAGCCTGTCTTCTTACCGAAAGTCAATCCGCTCTACTCAGATTGCTGCCCTATGCTAATGTCATCCAGACCATACTCACACTCTCAGGATAACATGATCCTGTGCACAGCGAAGGAGACACATAAATTGACCACCGCAGCCTCTTCAGTGCCATGCCATAAGCATTGTAAACCTCCTTCTCTGTTTCTTCCTTCCCTCCTCCAGGACATGAGAAATTACTTTTCCATCTTTTAGCTTTGTGAACTCCTAGCTCAGTACTAAACGTCCTCAGTGGTTGATATTAGATTTAAGCTCACTGAGAGGAGAGATAGCAGGTTCTAGGGCGAGGTGATAAGGTGAATTGTCCTTTTGGGGAGAGATTTATTAATACCATATACAAGGCAGGGAGGTTCAGAAGAGACAGTTTCCAGTACCCCCTCTTAAAAGTTTCCAAAGGAGGCTCCACACCATGAGACAGCAGGTGTGGCTTATACTGTACCACCTACAGTCAGGTTGCCTGTTTGATTCCCAGACACCAGGGGGAAGGATTTGGCACTTCTGACTGCAGGACCAAAACAGTTTGCCCCCCTATTGGAGAAGACTGGAGAAAGCCTGTGACTTGATTCATGAGGCCTGTGACTTAACAATTGAATGCATTGCTGCAAAGTACAACTGTTTTAAACACAATTGTATCCTTCTTATACAAATACAGAAAGAAATTTCAGACCCAGGATGGAATAGAAGACAATAGAAATATATAAACAATTGTTAATATCAATTAAATGTTTAAAAATTCCAACCATTGTTTTTTTTAAGATTTACTCATTCTTATTTATATGAGTACACTGTAACTGTCTTCAGATACACACCAGAAGAGTACATCAGATTCCATTACAGATGGCTGTAAGTCACTAGGTGGTTGCTGGGAATTGAACTCAGGACCTCTGGAAGAGCAGTCAGTGCTCTTAACCGCTGAGCCAACTCTCCAGCCCCCCAACCATTGTTATTTTAACTTGAAAGCTGTCTTGTAGATCTTAAGTTCTATGGTGGTTTGAATATACTTGGCCCATGGGAAGTGGTACCATTAGGAGGTCTTGTCTTGAAGTAGGTGTGGCCTTGTTGAAGGAAGTGAGTCACTGTAGGGGTGGGCTTTGAGAGCCTATGCTTAAGCTTTGATAAGTGCAGAAGAAACCTCTTCCTGACTGCCTTTTGATCAAGATGTAGAACTCTCAGCTCCTCCTCCAGCATCGTGTTTGTCTGGATGCTGCCATACTTCCTGACAAGATGAAAATGGAATGAGCCTCTGAAACTATAAGCCAGCCCCAATTAAATTTGTCCTTCATAAGAGTTGCCTTGGTTGTGGCGTCTCTTCACAGAAATGGAAACCCTGACTAAGACATAGGTTAGTGGGCTTTTTAGCTACTTCATTCTCAATGTTTTATTCCATATATATATATATATATATATATATATATATATATATATGTGTGTGTGTGTGTGTGTATGTGTGTGTGTGTGTGTCCTCATATCCTCTTCAAGAGCAGGAAGTGCTTTTAATCACCAGGCATCTCTCCAGCTCCTGTCTTCATTTATTAATAAGCCAGGAAAGGCTTGGCTGGTTCTTATAGTTCTTACTTGTTTATAATCTCAGGCTTGAAAGGCAATAAGCACACACCAAGTCCAATAAATCTCAAGGCTCTAAGTTCAGTTTGTCATTTATCTCACAGATTTATTCACCATAACTTTGGGATAGCTGGGGGACAAAGATGGATAGCAAATAGCTAATGACTTTAGTGGACTGGCAATCTCACAAAGGACTGAGCAGTCCTGGGATGTCAGCCTAGAAGACCGTTCTTTCTAGTCACTCACCTGCTTGCTTCTTCTCCCTTTACAGGTGGGAATGGAGATTAGCCACTGTCGTGAAAGGATAACCCGCAGAAGGACTCTATCTGCTCTGTGCATGCACACTTGGCTCCAGTGCAGTTCCAGAGAAGAATTGGGCTATGGACACTGAGACCTGCACTGGCCTCTGCATCCCCTCCAAGCCTCCCAACAGCCATTTTACTTTTCTTTTAAGTGTGTGTGCGCGCGCGTGTGCACGAGTGTGCGTGTGTGCTCATAGAGGCCAGAAGAGTATCGAAGCCCTTGGGGCTAGAGTTGTAGGCACCTGTGACCCGCCCAACGTGGGTGCTTCGAACCCCTGGTCCTTCAGAAGAGCAGTGAACTTTAACTGTTGAACAGTCTCCCGAGACCTGCTCACTGTGTTTTAAAGTCACCACTTTCTTTCCCTCACCACGGAATGTTTCAGATCTTTCTCACGGCTCCAACTTCAGTGCTCACCTGACCTTAATCTTTATAGGTGATTTTCTTACCTCATTCCACTCTTCCCCCTTACCTCTCACCAAAAGGCCACACAGCTAAACACTCTGCCACCAGAACGACTTCCCTTCCCACTCAGAGATCATCTGTGAATGTTCAAGGTCGGCTCTAATGCCTCCCCTAGCTGTCCACTCTCTCTGCCAGGACATACTTTCCCATAGTTCATTTCTGTGACCTTGGCCTCTGTACTGATGTCACTGGGTACAGTGCCCTTCAGGAAGACATGGGACTGACTGTCTCTTCAGAACGTATAGTTAGATTGGAGATATATGTCTCTCCCAGCAGGCTGCCCCAGTTTTAATGTGTGGTATAGAAAAGGCCAAGCCCTCTGCGCTGAGTGGGGCTTAGAGCTCTCCTGTGGCCTTCTTCTTTGCCAGAGGCATTTTTGCAGTCCTAAGAGCTCACTTCCCTGTAGGTCAGTATGGTGCTGACGTTTGACTGTGAGATCACCCCCAGAGGGCATGTGTAAGAGGTAAAACTGACTGTTCTCAAAAATGCTTTGAGCCAACTTAGGTCCAACTACAAAAAAATAGGAAACACGAAGCCTCTGCCAGTGCCTTCTCTAGTTATTCCCCACCCAAACTAGAAGTCAAGAGCAGAAACTTACAGCCAAGCTTTCTTGCATCTGACGAGGCTGTAAAAATGAAAGCACACTGTTTTTGTTGGGAAAAAGACAAACAGAAGGGTCAGAGGGAGAGGTAAGATCGAGATGGTATGTAAGATGTCTGTCCTGACTACTAGGAAAGGGAGAAAGGGCCCACATTGGAGTTATAAATTCTGCACTTGGCTGATGCCCAACTTAGCAAAGGCATCTACTGTTCTGTCCCTGGAGCTCTTATTATGAAGTGAGGATCACCATTCTTCACACTTGTATGGTAGGAGTGGATTCAGCCCAGCTCTGTTCTGCTGGGCTTCAGAGGACCTTCATCCAGTGACATTGATTCCTGTCACCAAAAGAGGCAGCCAGCTCTGTCTGATGTGCTCAGTGAAGCACCCTGTGGGCTTCCCTCACTTCCCTTCATACATTCTCCATTTCTATATCTGTTGAATGTACCTAAAAAGCAAACTTTCCAACTCCAATCCTTGACCCAGATCACTTCTCCTTTGTTCCTTTCCTGACTGAGTCTCACTAGGCACATTGACCAAGAGGCTACACCTCATGGCCTCATGTCCAGTAGTAGATGGTTAACAGAAAATGAACTCGATGATATTTTTGGAGATATTTTTATCTCAAATTGCTTTGTTCAGCCACCTTTTGTCTTATTAGTCCTTTGCTTGTATATTTTGGTTTCCGTGTGTGTGTGTGTGTGTGTGTGTGTGTGTGTGTGTTTCTGTTTTTTGTTTTGTTGTTTTGTTTTTTTAAGAGGGTGGGGAGAAAGGTAGGTAAAGAGGTGGGGATGACCTGGGAGGATTTGGGGGAGGGGAAAATAGTCATCAGATAGTCATCAGACTATATTCTAAGAAAGACACAGGTAGATGGAATGAGAGGGTGGATCTGAAAAGGGTTGAGGGAAGTGACCGAGAATGACCAAAACACAATATACAAATTTTCCAAGAATTGTAAATAAAGAATTTATTACAAAAGAAACTCAAATTAGACAACATTGAAAATTGGGTTCTTTGGGAAGGGTAGTATCTGAATGCCGTAGTATTCATGAGTTCCAGAGTAATGGGACCACATAGTAAGACCACATCTCAAAAGGAGGAGGAGTGAGTTCTCTGGGGCGATGGATGGGTACTCTTTGATGGGCCCTCAGTATGAGGTATCCTTAGGAGGTGGGAAAAGGTTGGAGGCAAGGTCTGGTAGGAGGACTTATTGGGGCATGTCTTTGCAACTTTATTTCATGGTGGCCACTTTTCATTTTCACTTTCTCCATTTCTTGTCGGGCAGGATATGTGAACAGCTGTCTCTACCCATGTTCCTGTTGCCATGGTTTTCTACCCAAGCACACAGGGATAGGACAGTCTGAAACTGTAGGCTAAAACAGCTTCTGTTTCCTGAGTTGTGTCTCATACTGGTTGTAGAAATGAAAATTAACTAATACAAAATGTTCTGTGTAGCTGGAGTCCCAGAGACCCTGCCCTCACGCCTGTTTCTGTATCAGAAACTCTTAGAACTGGAAGCTGGGGAGTAGCTCAGCTGGTGGGCAGAATGCTCGCCTAGAATGAGAGAAGACCTGGGGCTGGAAAGCTAGAACCACAAAAAGCGGGTGTGGAGTTGTGTGCCTGTAACTTTGTAACCTGATTACAGGCACAGTTCAAGTTTCCCCTCAATTACACAGTGAAGTTGAGGCCAGCCTGGGCTAAAAGGAATGATATCACAAACCGTTTTAGATCATCAGGCCCCATCTTTCTCTCCAGCCACTGGCTTAGTCAGTGGTTCTCAGTGTATCAGTTCAGCTTCCTCCCGGTGTGACCAGTACTCTGTAACTCGGTCCCACCTGAGTCACCACTCACCATCCACTTCAGAGTGGTCCACTACGTTCTCTCCCAACTGGGATTGGTAGATGATGATGATAATGATGATAATGATGATGATGATGATGATGATAATGTAGTAATAGCTGTAGTCATAATAATTTCACTAATGAATAACTGACACACAATTTAAAAAAGACTGTTTAATGTCTGGTTTTTCATGATTAGTGCATTTTAATATTTTTGCATTTATGTATGTCTTGTGTGTATGTATGCATGTGCATGTGTGCATGTGTGCAGTGTGTGTGTGTTTGTGTGTGTATGCATATAAGTGTGGAGGTCAGAGGACAACTTGTGAGCATCAGGTCTCTCCTTTCACCCCAGAGTGTCAGCTTCCTGGCAGGCTCCTTTACCTGCTGAGCCATCTTGGGAGTCTCACACTGATTTTTTTTTTTTTTTTTTTGAAAGGATTCTTTTGTTGGTCAGCCTTTTGTCTCAGGGACAAACTACCCAGGACAGCTTATAGAGAGGAGGGATTTACTTTGTATCCTAGTTTGAGGAGAAAAGGGTTTATTTCCTCTTATAGCTTACAGTTGGATCATTGAAGGAAGCCAGGGCAAGAGTTGAAAGCCAGAGCCTGAAAGATGCCATGGAGGAACTCTGATTATGGACACGCCCACTTTGCTTTGGAAAAAAATACAACCCAGGACAACCTGTTCAGTGGTGACACCACTCAGTGGGCAGGACCCTCTTACAGAAATCACTAATCAAAAAAAAAAAAAAAAAAATCCTACAGACTCTCCTACAGGGAACTCTGATGAAGGAATTTTCTTAGGTTCCTCTTCCCAGATGAATCTAGTCAAGTTGTGTCAAACTGACAGAAAACTGAACATACTTTGGTCATGATTTTCATCGCTCTGGGGTTTGTGGCAATCAGTGTATCCTGTTGTTAGCATGTGGCAGAGGGAGCTGTTATGGAGTCACAAAACAGAGAGGGGACAGAGACAGAGAGAGACACACACATTTATCTATTTTTTTTTTACAAAGTCAGGCTCAATCATGTCACCATTCTCAGTAGTGCTTCCTTGAAAACCTTAAAAAAAGGATAGCTTCAAGATCATCCCAGCTAAGAAAGAGCATTAGCTCACTCTCACTCTCTCCTCCAGAGGGAACAGCATGACGTTTTAGGTTCTGGGAAGAAATTATTTCTTCAGCGACATCAAATATTGGTGACTTCGTAACTGCTTACCAGCAACATTTGTTGCCAGACTCACTGGCCTACTATCTGAGAACTTTGGGGGTAACTTCAAAAATTAAAATTTATCTACTTTCATGGGAATTTCATACATGAGTCCTCTATTTATATCATGTCCACTCCCCCTTTCCCTCCAATTCCCCCCATGTCCTCTTCTCATCCTAAAAACATTGTGACTTCTTTATTATTTTTGCCATGCGCCCTAGCCTCCGGCCAGCAGAGATGGGGAAAAGAGGACACGTATGCCAAGGCAGGGTTTGAGCAGCTTCCGCAGCTTCCTGCTGCAGCTTCCGCTTCAGCTTCCTTAATTCTCTCGCAGTTTCTGCTTTATTCTCAGGGGATCACCCAATTTATCCGCTTCGACCCTCTGCACTCGTCTCTCACCACTCTTCATCATCCAATCAGCATTCAGCATGCTCTGTACATGAGCCATGCACGCAGACAGGGTGCGCGTTGATAGGCCAGTGACTCAATATCCTGCTGTATGACGCTATGCATCAGGCAGACAGCACTTGATCATTCAGGTGCACAGCGCATGATCATTCAGGTGCTCAGCATGTGATCATTCAGGTGCACATAATCAGGTTTTTGGTAAACAAGCAGGGAATCACGGGGCTTGGCAATGAGCCAGGGCGCAGCCGCACCTGCTTTCCACACCTCCCCCTTTCTGTTTAATCAAAATGGCTCTGGGATCGCATCTGTCTTTATTAAAAGTTTGGGGGGTGGCTGTAAAAAGGTGAAGCACCTGTTTTAGGCCATGAGGCTTGCATCTGCGTCTAGCACCCAGTAACTAGGCCTTTTTTAGGTCCTAGATGGGCAAGGGCTCTGTCTTAGGCTATGTGGGGGGCATCTGCAATAATCCCGTCATTGAATCACCTTGCAGCCAAAAAAGGGGTGCGCATCTGGCTCATGGCACCTCAATATTCCTGTTATTGGTGACTTCACAGCTTATGGCCCTCAGCCACTATTAGGAGCCAAATATGGGGCGAATACCTGACTATAGCCGCCACAGCTTGAATCAAAAACTGCTTATCGGCCTGCACCCGTCTGCACATGCGTATCATCCACCACAGTATACCAATACATACAGCACACAGCAAAAATCCCCAGAAGACCATCCCTCCCCAATTCTTGAGGAAGCTGAAGGTCCCCTGGATCACCTTCAACCACTGCTGAGTGGTGGCAATCTCCACACGGATGTTATTCATTGCAACAATGGATGCCCATAATTCTTTCAGCTTTCTATCGAAATCACGACTCCAATTTCCTAATAGCATGGATCCAAATTTGCAGGACAAATTAGCTGCATGAGAAAAATTCTGATACTGCACAAAGGTTACACAAATTTCTGACATATGGGTTACACATGACACAAAGACTAATTGCTCCAGAATATCTATCTGCCCTTGGAGCAAATCCACTCTCTGATTTACTAATAAGATTCCAGTTTTTAGCTGAGAGTAAATCTGGGATAAACACTAGCATCTACTGGCTGTAATTCCACAGCTTGTGCAGATTGGGAAGGGAACAGGTGGATATCGTTGCCCTTGCTGTTCTTGAAACATTGGGAAGGCACCAACTTCAAGAGGCAGATTTCGACATACCGAAGCATGGTGGCTGCGCTTTCCTTCACTTCCTCTTTTCCCTTTATAGGGAGTAGGTGAGGGCAAGGGAAGTGCTGAGGGTTCAGGCAGCCTTCCTTGCCTGAAACTCAACTGAGATATCATGCTAGTCACTTCATCTCCACTGTCAGATGACTCATCTGAACTTCCCTCCTCACTCTCTTGTTCTTTAACCCCTTTGCTTTTTTGCTGGCTTCTTGTTTGCATTTTTCTGCTTCTGTTGCATGAGCCTTTGCAACACTGTGGACATAATTTTGGACATCTCATGGGAGCTGTAGTAGTTGGCCGCAGGCGATTGGGACAATCTCTTTTAAAATGCCCAGCCTGGCCACAGGAAAACTTTTCTAACTCGGTAGCATACTTTCCACTTTTGTTCTACCAGGCAAAATTTAACTAAATTAAAAATTGCTAACAGATGCACCAACCCCAGTCTTACTTTCATTATTGAAGCAATCTTCTCCTGCTCACTTCACTTTTAACTTCGTCCCTATACTGGAAACTTAACTCTGTCCCTTAACCCCAGGAGCTTAACTTGTCCCTATACTGGGAACTTAACTTGGGTGTAGTTAACTTGGTCCCGTAACCCTGGGAGCTTAACTTGTCCCTATACTGGGAACTTAACTCAGTCCTGTAACCCCGGGAGCTTAACTTGTCCCTATACCGGGAACTTCCTCCTAGTGCTAGATTACTACTCTCTACCACGGAACTCACCTGTAACTCTTGCTTCTTAATTCAAATGTTCTTTTCAGAGTTCCCCCGTACTGGTACTGGCCACCAGAGGCCGTGCGCCCCACACTCCGTCCAGCAGAGGTGGGGCAAAGACAACATGTACGCCAAGGTAGGTTTTAAGCAGCTTCTGCAGTGCTTCAGCTTCAGCTTGCTTCAGCTTTCTTTATTCTCCTTTATTCTCCCCTTTATTCTGGGGGATCGCTCAATTTATCTGCTTCTACCCTCTGCACTCATCTCTCATCACTCTTCATCATCCAATCAGCATTCAGCACGCTCTGTACACGAGTCATGAACGCAGACAGGGTGTGCGTTGATAGGCCAGTGACTCAATATCATGCTGTATGACGCTATGTGTCAGGCAGACAGCGTGTGATCATTCAGGTGCACAGCACGTGATCATTCAGGTGTACATAATCAGGTTTTTGGTAAATAAGCAGGGAATCACGGGGCTTGGCAATGAGCCAGGGCGCCATCTTGGCTGCACCAGCTTCCCACAATTGTTACACACACACACACACACACACACACACACACACACACAGACAGGCCTACCTTTCTGACTCTATTTGGTGTTGCTCCTATGTACATGTTTAGGGCTGATGGCTTGGGACTAGACAACCAATCAGAGGGCTTGTCTCTTAATAAAACTGGTTTTCACCAATCAATGAAAACACATGGTGGAACTTTTGGCTCTAGCTATATATGTAGCAGAGGATGGCCTAGTCGGTCATCAATGGGAGGAGAGGCCTTTGGTCCTGTGAAGGCTCTATGCCCCAGTATAGGGGAATGCCAGGACCAGGAATGGGAGTGGGTGGGTTGGAGAGCAGGGGGGGCCGGGGATAGGGGATTTTTGGAGGGGAAACTAGGAAAGGGAAAAACATTTGAAATGTAAATAAAGAAAATATCTAATAAAAATGTTGCTCTGAAATGGAAAAAAAAAGAAAACTGGTTTTCCCTCAGCAGATTGATTGCTCTCCCTCTCTCTAGGGTGTGCCCTGTTAAATTTCTCCCCTTTACATTTTGTGTCTACTGGTAGTGTTATTGTGCAGATCTTGTTTAGGTAGCCGTATTGCTGAAGCTTCTCTGTCATGTCTAGAAGATGCTATCCAGTAGCAGGCATCCTGGTCCTCCTGCTCTCTCAGTTCTTCTGAGCTCTCTTCTGTAATGTTCCTTGAGCCTTTAGTGTAGAGGTTGTACTGTAGCTGCATCTCTGGGGCTGGGTGCCACAGGTCAGTTGTTTTCTGTGTTTTGACAAGATCATTTCTTGATCATTTCTATCTGTTAAAAGTGAGCAGCTTAGTTCTAATTGAAACTGGGAGAGACTGTACTTTATTGCAAAACTTTTGAATCTGCATTTTCTGTGTCAGGTGCTATTAAACTGGTGCTGTTATTGCCTGCAGTCTTTGAGAACCCCACTTAGTGGGTTTGTCTGTGATTCACTTATTCTCGCTTTATTGAGAGTAAGAGCAGGCATCTGAATAATGACTGCTGAAGAGTCATACTTTTATAGTTATGAACAACTGAGCCAAGCATGTTGGTCTTGTTTATTTTTGTGGTGACAGGAATCAAACTCAGGGCCTGATATGCTAGGCAGACCACTAACACTAAGCTATACCCCAGGCCCAAGTAAACACTTGAAGAAAAACGCTTATCTTTGCATTATAATAAAATTTGGAAGAGTTTAAGCTGACCACCTTGACTGGTACACAGACCTAACAATTAAAATACATATTGATTAAGCCCCGTGTTTGCAATACTTACACATAAACGTGTATTGAACTAGGCCTCATTTAATACCAAATGTGTATTGGTTTCTTACCTTGTGCCAGTTCCTGTTCTTACAGAGTTTGCATTTTAGAAGAGATGGCAAACCATGTATCTCTCGTCTTTTCCCTGATGTAGATGAGCTTGGGATAAAACAAGCCTGACACAGAAAGACAAATGCTGTTCACTCTAAAAACCATTGAATTTGTGGAGGTGAAGCATTGGTCTGCGGTCTGCACATCAGGTAGTGGTTCAGATGAAACGTTATGGAGGAAGCAAACTGGCTTTTCCCCCTGCTTGGCCTTCATTCTTTCAACTGAGCTCTGTGGCTCCCCTGGTCATTCTGTTCATTCTGGTGAGGGCCCTAGATGAGTGGGGTACAGAGAGGATGCACCAATGGGGAACAGATTGTGGCACAGATTACATCTCCACCCAGGAAGCAGAATGAGGGTGGGAAGGACCAGGTTTGTACCTTTCTTATAGTATCTCATTAGGCCTTAAGGGATTACACAGGCGCTACCAAAGGTTCGGAGTGGATCCTTCACACCTCTAATGATCTAAAGACCACCCAGATGCCTCAGCCCCTATAGGTTTCACTATCTCCCAGAGCTACTAACTGGGAAGCAAGCCTTTGATATCAACTATGTAGCTCTCCATCCTCCCCTCCCTCCCTCCCTATCTCTCTCCCCACCTGTTCCTTTTCTTCTTTCTTTTACTGTGCCTTACTGGATTTAACTAAAGTTGCTTATAAGAACATGAATGGAGGAACATTATTTACAGAAGCCTAGAAACCTTACCAGTGGTTAAATCACAAGAGAAAATATCTCTCCCTCAGTTAGCAACCATTAATTGTACTTATGTCCTCCGGAAGGGTGAGGCCTCATCCCTCTACCCCTACACTGCAACAGAGTTAATGGGCTCAATGAAATCATTGGCCAGTCTCATGCTGCTATTCAGAGCTGCTGAGAATGGAAGTATACTGAGTGTGTCATGCTTGCAAGAAAGTAACCCACAGCATTCCTCATCTTATGCTCTCTCCACCCCTCTTCTGTGATGTTCCCTGAGCAGTCCTGGGGGAGGAGATACAGGCACCCCACGTAGGTTTCCTCTTTCAACAGTCACTTATTTTCAACGTTTTAACAGGTTATGAGTCTCTGCAGTTATCACCAACCACTGCAAAGAGAAGCTTCTCTGACCAAAGGTGATAGTAGCTCTGACCTGTGGGCGTAAGCATAAATGTTTAGAAGGCAATTTGACATGGACATCAAGTCCAGTTAGTAAAGCGGCACTAATAGCTGGGTGTGGTGCACATGCCTTTAATCTTAGGATTTGAGAGGCAACCAGAGCAGATCACTGTGAGTCTACACAATGAGTTCTAGGCCAGCCTAGGTTACATAGTGAGACCCTGTCTCTAAAGAAAACAAAGAAACAAAAACCAAGTAAACAACAACAGCAGCTTCAGCAATAGTTTCACTATGACATCCCTAGCCACGAGCTTTTGACCAGGTTTACCTTGTCAGATACGAATTCCCTCCTATGGAGCAGGGCCTCAGATCCTGATGGTTACACCTAATATGCACTTGCCACTATTGCAACAGAGTAACTTTTATTTTCTCTGGTCCCAGCTTTCACAGCACAGCCCCTAATGTGCTTATTGTAACAGTTACTTTTTACATTGTCTTTGATACATCTCTGTACTCTCCACTAATATTTATTGGTCATAATTTTAGATACTTTTTGTGACTTAGCGTTAACATAGTTATCCACGATTCATTGATTGAATGTTTTATTCTGAGCCTGTGGTGCTGAACACATAAATCCATGATGGTTCTAGTCTGTGGTAAAGATGATTGGGCTCAGAGAGAGTAGGTAGGTAGAATGTAACTCCTCTCTTTACTAAATGCTGCTATGCTGCTCTGGTGCCTCTGAAACCATGGGTTGCTAAGCTATATGCCTCCCTGTGGTCTGCTGTTACTCTGCTGTAGATGATGGTATTTTCCTTTCTTAATAGCACATCTCTGTTTCTTTTCTTTTCTTTTTTCCTTCCTTCCTTCCTTCCTTCCTTCCTTCCTTCCTTCCTTCCTTCTGTCCTTCCCTTCCCTTCTTTCTTCCTTCCTTTTTCTCATGGTAACTTTTTGATACTGCCAGAATGAGGAAACTTCTTTTCTCTTGCTCTCTGCTTAGCATCTTCTGTCTAGTTGCCAGGGGGAACCAGATAAGCCCTAAGTGCAATAGTAACTTAATATCCTGGGGCTAGATCAGGTGCATGATGTTCATGGCACTAATGCAGTCTTCCTGCTTTTAGTGCAGGCTTTTTATCAGGCCAATAGGTGTTCCAAGGTTGGGCTTCCTGGAAGCTAAGTTTCAGAGGTGAAAGTTTAGTCACGGTTTCTGAGGAGCAGAGAAGGCAGTGAGGCACATTTAAGATGGTACTAGTTTTGAAAAAAGCTTTACCATGAGTAAGGCTGGTTATTTGTCATTTATCTGAACAGCTTCTGCTAGTCACTCCTGGTACTTAGAAAGAACTGGTGGAGGGACAGACCAAAAGAAGTCCTGCAGCTCTGACCTGTCTATCCTCCCCCAGCCTCTCCGGTTATCAGTGCCTCTCAGTGCTGGGATTTTGATCTGCCTTTTCATTTTGTGACTGACTCAATCTTAAGGATGGAAGTCATTTTGTTATAAGGTCAGAACAAGTTCACTTCTGTTTGCTGCAAAATTCAAGCTGACCATACTTTAATCTATTTCTGGAATTTGACATGCTCCCCATCCTATGGAGTTTGACTCACACCTTGAATACAGCCTGATAAGATGTTCTGCCAAATAGTTTAAAAATTCCTACCTAACCAAAATTCCTCTGGAAATCCCCCAACGCTTAAAAAACCTTACTTAGTCTTGCAGGTTTTTGGACTATAAAAATCCTAACATTTCCTGTCTTCTATGCTTTATTTTCAAACCTCGCTTTAGGGAGATAGCTCCTGTCTGATA
This sequence comes from Mus pahari, assembly GCF_900095145.1. Taxonomy (NCBI): domain Eukaryota; kingdom Metazoa; phylum Chordata; class Mammalia; order Rodentia; family Muridae; genus Mus; species Mus pahari. The sequence goes on from NC_034594.1 coordinate 164,013,017, forward strand.
GAAAAATAAAGGTTGCTTAATTTGACCAGAGAATTTGGATAATGGTTTTTACTCTTTATCGGTGGGATTGACTAACTGTTCTGTCCCAATCCCATCATTGGGTTCTGTGTTGCTGGAAACCACTAAGTGATGATGCTGTGGGTGCTAGAGGAAGGGCACAAGCCTGGAGGAAGTCCAGTTCCCTCTGTTCACTGTGGAAGAGCACAAGGAAGGGCACTGGGCTGGAGGAAGCCCCACACACTGTGGCAGCCCCCATAGTGTCTTCCTCTCCATAGCAATGAGTAGCTACTGTAGCACCATTTGTTCTGTTTGTGAGTTTCCACATTTGCTCTAACTGACCTACTAGTGTCCCTCCTAGAGCCCTGGTTCCAGCCAGTGCATTTTGTAAACCCAGCACCTCCCTCTTGTTCCCACACCAGCAATCAGTTTGCTTCCTGGAGTGGTCATCTTATGATGTCCCAGCTTCTGTGGATTTTCGTTTTTCAGTTCTCAGTCCTTTAAGTTAAATTCTCTCTTCGAAGTGACTTTTGTAGTTTCTTTCTGGAGCTGGGCACTGACTGATGTACATGTGCTACTCTATACAAGAGATACTGTAGGTTTGTGGTACACTACAGCTACCCAGAGAGTGGCCAGCATTTCTATTACTGAACCCAGAGTGCTTGCGTTCGGGGGGGGGGGATCTCTGCTGTGCGTGGCTCCCCTGTTCCAACAGGAGCAGAAAAGTTTGTAGACACTGAGTAACAATACTGATGGCCCAGTTTTGTATGTTTTTCACAAAATTTGGGAAAGTTTGTTGCCATCGGTTCCTCATGTATTTTCCTTCTCTGTTTTTCCACTTACCTTTAGCACATCCATTTGCCTGTATGCATGTCCTTTTCACAGTATCCTTTAGCTCCTAAGTCCTTATTGACTTTTAAAACATATTTGTATTTATTCTTTGAGAAGCTCATAGATGCATGTAATATATTTTTATCATATTCACCCATTTCTCAAATTCTACTTCCTGGATCCACCCACTCCCTCCACACCTCTACCAACTTCACTCCTTTTTCTTTTTAATAACCCACTGAGTCCAATTAGTGCTGCCCATATGTGCACGGGTGTGGGGCCAACTCCTGAAGCATGGCCAACCTACCAGGACCACACCCCTAAAGAAAACCAACCCCTCCTCCCCTAGAAGTCATCATCTGTCATTCGCTCCTTCGTTACAGGTGGGGGCTCCTGTGCCTTCCCCTATTGAGGGTGCAGTGTTGACTGGCTTGAGCCTGTGCAGGGCCTGTGCAGACAACCACAGCTGCCTTGGGTTCGTGAGCGTAGCAGCCATAGTATGTCCAGAGGACAATGCTTTAGCCCGGTCCTCACGGACCTCTGGGTTTAGATTCTGTTGATATTTTTTCAAACTTCGTCTTAATTTTTAAAGTTGTTTTAAAGATATTATATATATATATATATATATATATATATATATATATATATATATATGTTTGTGGGTGTGTGTACATAAGTGGCAGGTGTCTGAGGAGGTGGACATAGGTTATAGGCGAGCTGCTAACATGGGTGTTAGAACCAAGCTCAGGTCCTTCCTTGCAAGATCACTACATGTTTCTAACTGCTGAGCCATTATCTCTCCAGCTTCTCCTTATAATAGATTGGATAATTTCTATTATTTGAACTTGAAGTTCACTGGCTTTTAAAATCTTTGTTCTGCCATGAACTCTATCTAGTAATTTTAAAATTTCAGATATATTTTTATAGTAATAACAACTTCATTTAAGATATGAAAGAGTTAAGCATGAAGTTATAACTGATTTCTTCAGATTCGTAGGCACAGCACCTCAAAGACAGAAATGGGGCTAATGAGACAGCTAAGCAATGAAAGTGTTTACCCAACAAGCAAGAGGATGGACATTGGTCCCCAGAATCCAAGCATGTGGACTCGCATGGTTGCTTCAGAAGTTGGAGACAAAGTATCTGTGCAGCACTCTGGACAGTGAGACAAGCTACAGTGTGGCCAGTGAGACTAGCTACAGTGTGGCCAGTGAGACTAGCTACAGTCTGGCCAGTGAGATGAGCTACAGTCTGGCCAGTGAGATGAGCTACAGTGTGGCCAGTGAGACTAGCTCTAGTCTTGCCTAAGAAGAATAAGGTTAGAGAACAAGAAAGAAAGATTCCTGACACTACACAACATGCACATGTGAACATGCATGCACATATGTGTGAACATGCATGCATACATGCACACACACAAATCCATGAAAAGAAAAAGGTAGAAGCAGTTAAGCCTCATAACATTTGAAAGAAATCACTACCTAGAAGCTATTCAACCACGTACAACTACTGTTTTCTAAGACTCTAACCAGAAGCCCCATTTACAGGAAAAGACTTGTCTTAACCCTTAAATATAACCTGTATGACCCATGTTTTTTATTTTATAAGATGACAATTCTGTCCAAGGCACCTCTGGAGATGGTCTCTGATATCACCAAGGGAAAGGGGGAGCACACTGAGCAAGTCAATTCCAAAACCTTTCAAAATGCAATTGCTACTAAGACACTTCGGTGTGTCAGTGTGTCTGTCTTGTAATGCCTACAATTGTCTTGGCATCCCCTGCCTTTTCCTGAGCACCAATCTTTGTATGAACCTGATGTTTAAACCTATTTTAAGCTTTCTTTTTATGAACTACAACTCTGCATCCCACAGGTAGAGGCTCTGTGGGGAACTTCCCAGACTGCTGGTGGTCACTCTCATCTTTATCTCTTGCTCAGTAAACACACTGAATAGTAAACACTATTCAGGTACTAACTCCCTGATGTTTTTTTGTTTTTTAAAGTTTCTTTTTCTACTTTGATAACTGGGCTTTGAATCTGCTTTGACTTCCATGGGAGAGCAGGGGTTGGCTTTTTGGAGAAACTGGACACGAGCATGTTTTCCACACTCTAACTAAGGAAGCTTTGTGTGTGTGTGTGTGTGTATGCTCCCATGAGTGTGCATGTGTGTGGATATCCAGAATTTGGGGCACTCGGGAGATAAGAAAATATTTACAGGGTTGAATACACAGGAAGCGAGCTGCAGGGGAGAGGCACCAAGCTTGGCAGGTGAGTTCTGCCTTGGAGGACAGAGTCAAGGCTGCTGACCATTCATGCGTGCTGGTTTTCAAATCCCCCTGTCATATAACCAAAGAAGCAAGGGTCGCACAGAGATTGTGAGGTAAAACCTTGCACTTCCCCTCAGAAGTCACATGCATAAAATATGCTGAAGAAAACGAGTCAACCAAAGCAGAAGTACAAGAACACAGGTTTCTAGTGCACTTCAAGGACTAGAAATCTCTTCTCTAGTCTGCATCTCAAACAGCCCCTTTGCCCAGTTTTGGATGGATGCTCACACTCCAGGCTGTTAAACAGAGTCTTGGCAGGTACAAGCCATTCCAACTATAGTTGCAAATTTGACCAGTTTGTTCCTCGTGTAGATCATTAATTATGCCAAGCAGGAAGTGCTTGAAATTCCATGAGAAGTAGAAGAAAACCAGTTACCATCCTGTTTTCTTTTCTGCTGCTGTGAAAGACTGTAACCAAAAGCAATCTGGGGAGAAAGGTTTATTTTACCCTACACTTCCAGGTCTCAGTTCATTATTAAAGGAAGTCAGGGCAGGAGCCTGGAGGCAGAAGCTGAACCAGAGACCATGGAGGCATGCTGCCTACTGCCTTGTTCCCTCTTCCTGGGGATGGTGTCACCCACAGTTGTCTGGGTCCTTCTACATTAACTAGCAATTGAAAACATGTTTCCATTTAGTATTGTAAAACAAGGATCACAGTGCCCTTCACCTAGGAACCCACAGGGCGACTTATGCAAAATGCATAGAGCCCTGGCTAGTACAGCGTATGAAGCCCACCAGAGTCAGGTGAAGTGGTTTCTGTCATTAACTCATTTATCCACAGTACAGTTTGCACTCTCAAAAAAATGATGACATCATGGGTGGCCCATGTACCAGGAGCATAAAGAAACCTTCTCTGCCATGTCTCTGGACTTTGACATGCTCCCTACCCTATGGAATGTAACACCTTGAATGCACTCTGATAAGATAAGATGTTTTGCTAAATAATTTTAAATTTTAAAATAATTTTAAAATGTCCAGCCTATTTTCCAAGCAAACAAAATTCTTCTGGAAATCCACCAACCCTTGAAAACCCTCAAGTCTTGCAGTTTCTTGGGCTTATAAACCCTAGCTTCTCCTGGGTTCTATGCTGCATTTTCAAAACCTGCTTTAGGGAGATAGCCTGGTCAGACAGAAAATAAAGCTTCCTTAATTTGACCAGAGTTTGGGTAGTGGTCTTTACTCTCGCTCAGTGAAAGTGACACTGGATGCAGAACTCTCAGCTTTCTCCAGCACGATGTCTGCCAGGGTGCCACTGTGCTTCTAACTATGATGACACTGGACAAATTCTCTAAGCCAGCCCAGTTAAATGTTTTCCTTTATAAGAGTTGCCTTGGTCACGGCGTCTGTTCACAGCAATAGAAACAGACACTCCTGCTGTCTCTCTTTCTACCTGTGTTTAACCCTGAAGCGTGTATTACCCCTAGCGCTATTAAACAAACTCAGCAACTTTGCTTTGCTCTGGATTGTCCTGAAGGTCTTTTCTCAGTGTGCTCAGGATCCAGCTTTACTTGAGTGGGGCTTCCTTCAGGGAGGACTCCTCAGGCTGATGTGGGCAATGTCTCCTTACTGTTGTTGATGTGTTTATATGGTAGGGATGGAGACACACACACACACACACACACACACACACACACACACACACACAGAGTGAGACAGAGAGACAGAGAAGGACAGATAGAGACAGACAGATAGAGACAGAGGTTTCTGGAATGGCTCAAACTTCACAACCTTTTGAGTTCCTTACATGTTTTTTCACCTTGCTTCATTCTGAAGTCAACAAAGCATTGTCAATGCATTTGAAACATGTACTTCTGCATTTTTACCCTGAGTTTTGTGTTTTCAGATAACTATTTGCAGTCCCCAAAGTCTGCAGTTGTAGATAACACTGCACGCTGGCCCAGAAGGGATTCTTATGAACATCTGGAAGATTCTGAGCTTTCCTTCTTGCCATCAATCAGGACTTAGACTTCAGCTCTTGCTTGTTCGCATTTGTTTTTAAAACTCATTTGGGAAACTCGTCTGTGGCCCAAGACTTATTTGTGCATTTTATTGCTGTGTCACTGTGAGGAGCAGATGGCAATACATTTCCACTTGATTTCAGAACTTAGATTTCTGTTGCTTTTGTAGATTGTCATTTTTAATGATGCCATGCTTTTGAAAGTTGTTTGTTTGGGAACCTTTGAGAATATGATTCGTCTGTTTCCTGTATCTAATCTATCACTTAAGCTCAAATGTAGATGCTAGCAGAATAAGTGTCTAAGTTAATTACAGCTGGCTTAACATCTGCCTCTTCAAGAAATAGCTGAACACGTTTAGGTACATTTCTCTATCTGTGAAATATTGACTGTCCTCTCACCGAAGACCACCAGAAAGCAAAACAAAACCAAGTACCAAGCAAACAAATCTAAGCATCTTAGACTTATTATAACAAGAGAGCATATTGCCTTGAGAGAGAGTTAGTCATGTTTCAGAAGGAGGACAAATTCAGGGTGTGGGCTGGGCACGTGAGTTGGTTAGCTTAACTGTCAACTTGACACAATCTAGAGTCACCAGAGAATCTCAGTGAGGAATTATGTAGATCAGGTTGGCCTATGGGCATGTTTGTGGGGTACTGTCTAAATTCTTAACTTATCTAGTCCACTGTGGGCAGCAACATCCTGTATGCTGGGCTCTGAACTGTAGAAGAAGGTAAAAAGCTGACCAAATATTAAGCAAGCAGATAGAATGGGTACATCGTCTTTATCTGGTTTTGACTGTGAATGTGGTGTGACCAGCTATCTCAGGTCTTTAAATCTTTTTTAAAAATTATTTTTTGTGTGTGTTTATTTGCATGTGTGTCTGTATAACATGTGATGCAATGCACCTAGGAGGCCAGAAGAGGGTATAGGTTATTCTGAAACTGGAGTTACAAATGGTTGTAAGCCAAAGAGCAGTTGCTGGGAATTGAACTCTGGTTCTCTGGAAGAGCAATTGGTGCCCTTGTTTGCTGAGTCATCTCTCCAGCCACTGTCTCAAGGTCTCGCCACTGCTACTTTCCTGTAACAGGGACTGTAATCTGGAATAGTAAATCAGATAAACTGTTTCTTCTCTAAATTATGTCTTATTATGGTGCTATATCATAGAAGTACAAACAAAATTAGAAAAGGAGAGTAAACTTAAGGCACAGAGCTGCTTGAGGCTGGGAAAAAATTATGACATAATAGCTCTATGTTGAGGCCAGCAGCCAGTGTGATCACATTATAGTAACTCATGGTCTTGTAGTTGGGTTTTTGTTGTTTGTTTGTTCATAGTGCTGTCTACAAATAGGGGTAGCCATTCCCTGGGTTCTTTCACATAGGAATGAGAATTTTAGTTTAAATTTTATTGCATGTACATTGGTGTGACAGTGACAGATACCCAGGAACTGAGGTTATAGACAGTTGTGAGCTGCCATGTGGGTGCTGGGGATTGAACCTAGGTCCTCTGGAAGATCAGTCAGTGCTCTTAACCACTGAACCATCTCTCCACCCTCTTTTCTTTTCTTTCTCTTCTCTTCTCTTCTCTTCTCTTCTCTTCTCTTCTCTTCTCTTCTCTTCTCTTCTCTTCTCTTCTCTTCTCTTCTCTCCTTTCTTCCTTCCTTCTGTCCTTCCTTCCTTCATTCCTTCTTTCTTTTGTATTTTTTTATTTGTTGCTGTTGTTATTTTGAGACAGGGTTTCTCTATATAGCTCTCGCTGTCTTGGAACTCACTCTGTAGACCAGGCTTGCCTTGAACTCAGATATCTGCTTGCTTCTGCCTCCCAAGTGCTGTGATTAAGGGCGTGCACCACAACTGTGTTAGGGGTTCCATTGCTGTGACGAGACACCAAGACCAAGGCATGACTCATAAGGAACAATATTTAATTGGAGCTGGCTTACAGTTTCAAAGGCTCAGTCCACTATCTTCATGGTGGGAAGCTTGGCAGCATACAGGCAGACATGATGCTGGAGGAGCTGTGAGTTCTATATCATGATCGGAAGGCAGCCAGGAGAGGGTCTGGATCATACTGGCCAGACTTGAGCATATATATTAGAGCTCAGAGTCCCGCCTCCACAGTAACACACTTCCTCTAACAAAGCTACACCTCCTTCCAATAAGGCCATACCCCCTAATAATGCCACTTTGCATGAGCCAAGCATATTCAAACTACCACAACCACCTGAAGTGGAAACTTATGGGTTCTTTGGAAAGTCAGTTGTGTTGGATGGTATTGGGCTGGGGCAAACATGTGAAGGAGTGTTTTCCTGAAGTGGACACAGGTGAAAGGATGTTTTGATAAGGCAGATTTTTGAAGGAATGTTTTATTGAGGCAGACACAGGTGAAAGGATGTTCTGTTAAAACAGATATGTAAAAGGACATGTTATGAAAGATTTTTTGCTAAAAACATCCATGTTTTGGTCCATTTTTTTTATTAGATATTTTCTTTATTTACATTTCAAATGCTATCCCAAAAGTTCCCTACC
>NC_034594.1:164026485-164034649 GCF_900095145.1 Mus pahari
CCCAGAAGCTAGGTTGCTTCTGTCTGTCCCAAAGCTGTGTAGTTTTTGCGGTCCACACTCTCACTAGTGTAGACTGGAGTCTAGGCGAACCCAGAGCAAAGATGGCTCCCTTACCTGCTCAGGCAGTGAGAGCCCTTCCGGGCAGACACCTCTCCTCTGGCAGGGAAGGTGCCCATATGTCTGAAGCCAGAAACGGGATCTTTCCCAGAAGTGGTGTCACTTCTGCAGTCCACCCTCTCCCTGGCAACACACCGGAGCAAAGATGGTTCTCTTACCAGCTCAGGCACTGAGAACCCTCCCGGGCGGACACTTCTCCTCTGGCAGGAAAGGTGCCATATGTCTGGAGCTAGAAATGGAGTCTGTCCCAGCACCTGTGTTGCTTCTGCAGTCCACCCTCTCCCCGAAAATGCACCGGAGCAAAGATGGCTCTCTTACCAGTTCAGGCACTGAGCATTTTGGTCCATCTTACATGTGTTGTTGAGTTCCATTTGTTGGGACTCCATAGAGAGAAACACTCCAAAAAACTTTTGGTGCTGGCATGTTGTGGCCTCTTGCCTCTTCCTTGTACTTGGCCAGATTGGCAGAATGATGTCAGCTGATATAGACTCGCGTGGAGTTTTGCTAAATCAGACTTATGTGCTGAGGCAAGACCCATGGAGGACACATGTTTCATGGGAATATAAATAGGACTCAACAGACTGTGAGAAGGGCTTGCTGGTAGAGCTAGCTCTGCAATGCTTCTTGGTCTCCTGTCTTCGATGATCTTCCCTTCGCTGAGAGGCACAGCTAAGAACTTCTCCTGGCATCCCTGTTGCTCGGAATCCATCATGCTGACTTGTACCAATGGGTTGAGGCCTGGCTGTTCCTGATTGGTTGTGCCACCACTGCTGCTATCCTGACACTACTGAACCAGACTGTTGGTGTATCTGTGAAATGTTTGCAATGAGCTGCCACTGGACTGCCCCTGCACTGCACTGCTACTGCTGACCTGTGACCTGCACTGCTGATTTCCACACAACACAGACTAGAGTTGCTCCTAAGAACTTTTTTTTTTTTGACTTAATAAACGGATGACTTTATTAAGAGAAAACAAGATAGGTATCTATCTCAAAACATTCACAAAAACAGAGCACATAGACTTACTCATATAATACTTTGGTTTAAAAATTAATTAAAACACCAATGTTAAACCTGATGTTCAGGTGTAAAATACAAAAACACAAGCTTGCATAGATGAATGAATGGATGTAGACATATGAGTGGTAGTGAAGGAAGGCTTGGGCACTGGATAGTGACTTAATGATGTTAACCAATGACGTCAGCCTCCCCAGACACATCACAGTAGCCAGCACCGCATTTCTCATTTCTTCAGCGAGGTTATACGCAGGAGCATCTTGGGCTATATTACGGTCAGCCCACTCCTCAGAGGGGAGGTGTGAAGAGGATCCCAGCACTGGTTAGTTTAAGGTCAGCCCACCCCTCAGAGGAGAGGTGTGGAGGGGATCCCAGTGCTGGTCAGCCCACCCCTCAGTGGGGGGTTGTGAAGTACATATTTCATGGAGCTGAACAGAACCTCAATAGAATAACGTCCCTTGTCTGAGGAAAGACCACCTCAACCACATGCCTATCTAGAGATTGAATAAAACTGTGAGGAGACACTGTGTGGATGCCTTAAGGTGGCTGGTGCTGGCTGCAGGGAACAGTCTATTCCAAAGAACCTTTCTAAACAGGTCCATTCCCCCCATATCATTTTTCCCCCCACTACCTCTGGTGGGTGGTGGGTTACAAGGAAGGTTAACACATTTAAGAACCACCATTAAAAATAGGCTTTGAAAAAGATTTTAAGTTACAAGTATTTAATTTTGCTAACTTTCATTGGATAACAAGGCTCCAGACCTTAGCACACAATTAACATCATGTTGGAGGCAACATTCTCACCTTAAAACCCAGCATGTTGGCCCCAATGCCTGCCAAAACAGGAACAAAGACGCAGTCCATCAAAGACCTCGTGTATGCTTTCATGATCCAGGAAAGCCCCTGAATGCCCTAACCTTGCTATTTTAGATTTTGCTTCTTGCTAGCTGCTCTTGCTAACTGAAGTGTGGGGACCAGATATGGGTTTTGTGTATAAAAGGAGCAGTGAGGCTTGAGAATGCAAGGCCTCAGCAAGTTCCCTGTGCAGCCACTGGTGGCCACACAGACTTTCTATTTAGCTTTAAGAATGTCTGGGTGTGTTTTCCGGTGAAGCTACATTGTAACAATGGGGGGAAAGTTAGCTAAATGAAAGGTCATTATTTGAAGAAACTAAGATGTAAAGACAGTACAACATCCTAACAAAGTAGGGGAGTGTCTAAGATAGGTGGGGGGGGGGCTTTTTTCTTTGATCTTTATAGATTATTCCTTTCTAAAATAAATCTTTATATTTATTCTTTAAACATCTCACACATGTGTACAATGTACTTTGATCTTTTCCATCTCCTACTACTTTCCTCCAACTTTTCCTGGAACCAAACAACTCACCGTCCTCCAGCTCATGTCCGAATTAAAAATTATTGTTATCATTCATCACACCAAGCTCTGATCAGTGCTGAATATAAATGCTTGGATATGGGGCCATCCAGTGGGCGGCTACGAATGGCCACACCATCAGTGAAAATGACTCTTCCTCTCTCGGTGCCATCAATTACCAACCCATCTCAGAGAGGGGTGGGGCTCTGAGGCTTTTACCAGGCGGCTATGCTGGAATTTTGACTGTCTTGCTCTTGTGCAGTCAACTAGAGCTGCTGGGAGTTGGATGTGCATACCAGCCGTGCCATGTTCAGAAGTCAGCATTCCATGGTTCTCCTTCCAGGTCTTGTGGTCCTTCTGCCTGCTCCCGCATGGCATTCCCTGCATGTTGATGGAGGAGGCTGAATAGAGGATTCATCTACAATTGAGTGCTCACTATTTCTTGCTCTCAGCTCTTTTGCCAGTCACCAGTCCCTAGCATTTACCATTTCCTGCTGCAAAAAAGAAACATCTCTGGCAAAGGTTGAGAGTAGATCTATGAGTGTAGACAATTATTAGGAAGGTAGTTTGACAACAGGACTGTTTAATGGAACACCAGCAGGTTCCCTTTCATTAGAAAATAATTTCAGAAAATGCTGATTTTGTGTGCTTCTGAAGAACCATGTAATTAGCCAATTTTCTGTCGGAGATTGGGTCTAGTGCTTTGATTCAGTCAGGAATCTGCTAAAGGTCTTTGGTCCCCAGTTGGTTTTTGATGGATCAATAAAGATGCTAATGGTTGGGTATGGAGCAGGAAGGGCCCTTAGAGCTGCTGATGAGCACACAGAGAGGAGCAGGGCAGCATCACCATGACTAGGAGTAGAAGGATGGACACAGGCAGGGCAGGAACTAAAGCTGACCAGCCATGTGAGACTTCTGGTAAGTGGCCACTGGCCACTTCTCCTATTGGGCCTGGGGTAACAGGGGAAGGTTTAGGAGTGCCCAGCCTTTGAAGTAGCCAAGGCATTTAAAAATAAGCCAATGTGCGTGCATTTCATTCTCAGACCCAAAGATAGCTCCTGGGTAGGTGCTCGGGTGTGGATCCGCTGGGAGCCAAAGCGGTTTAGCCAAAAACTCACTGCTACGGTTTTCTGCATTTATTGATGAATGTTCTTATATCCACCCCCACCCATACCCTCACCCCCAGTGAATAATATTGTTTTAAGGGCATTTCATCCAAGAATCCCCATCTTTTCAGAACTACTCTTGATCCTTACATCAGGTGCAATTGCTTGGGAGATTTTCTTTCTGTTGCTGTGAGAATTTCCAGAGATGCAAACAGAGCATGCCTAGTTGCAGATGCACTTCATTAATTGCACAGTTAATAGAATTATGACAGTTTTCCAGGGATAGCAGGAGTAGTGAGATGGACATATTAGGGAAACGAAAGAAAAAAAATTTCTATTCATGTATTTCAGATCTAGAGTACTGCAGTCATTCATGTGCACCAGGCTAGGGTTGAGGTCTCATCTGGGATCTGATCATAGAAACCTCACCAAAGATGTCAAAGTGCCCACAGAGTTTAAGGCTCAGACTGTCCTAATCCATTCTTGTCTCCATCAGAGGAGCTTATGCCTATGGCTACTACGGCCCTTCCTTCCTCTTTCATATGGCATGGGTCTGATAATAGCTACATCTTCTCTACAGGTACTATGAGAACAAGCCTAGCATTTTCTCTGCTTTGGTTCATTTAGTTCTCTCTACAATACCGAGGCCTGTTCATATTACAGAAGAGAGATTGAGTGACTGAGCAAAGGTTAAATCACCTACTGTCTTAGTCGGGGTTTCTATTCTTACACAAACATCATGACCAAGAAGCAAGTTGGGGAGGAAAGGGTTTTGTCTTAGTCAGGGTTTCTATTCCTGCACAACATCATGACCAAAAAGCAAGTTGGGGAAGAAAGGGTTTATTCGACTTACATTTCCGTACTGCTGTTGATCACCAAAGGATGCAGGACTGGAACTCAAGCAGGTCAGAAAGCAAGAGCTGATGCAGAAGCCATTGAGGGATGTTACTTACTGGCTTGCTTCGCCTGGCTTGCTCAGCCTGCTCTCTTATAGAACCCAAGACTACCAGCCCAGAGATGGCACCACCCATAAGGGGCCCTCCCCCCTTGATCACTAATTGAGAAAATACCTTACAGCTGGATCTCATGTAGGCATTTCCTCAACTAAAGCTCCTCTGTGATAACTCCAGGTGTGTCAAGTTGACACAAAATTAGCCAGTACAGGTTTATTCTTACACTTACACACTGCTGTTCATCACCAAAGGCAGTCAGGATTGGAACTCAAGCAGGTCAGGAAGCAGGAGCTGATGCAGAGGCCATGGAGGGATGTTACTTACTGGCTTGCTTCCCCTGGCTTGCTCAGCTTGCTCTCTTATAGAACCCAAGACTACCAGCCCAGGGATAGCACCACCTACAATGGGCTCTCCCCCATTATCACTAATTGAGAAAATGTCTTACAGCTGGATCTCATGGAGGCATTTCCTCATCTGAAGCTCTTTTCTCTGTGATAACTCCAGCTTGTGTCAAGTTGACACACAAAACCAGCCAGCATACCTACTGACCTGCAGAGGCAGTGCTGGGATGTGGGCATGCTAGCTGACAAATGCCCCCTGAAGGAAACACAGCACAATGGCAGGAAGGCAGACTCTGGGCCTCCCGTCTGTGCTCAGTCTCAGCTGTGTGAATCTTGGAGACATTGTTGAGCTCCTCTGTGCCTCACTTACCTTCTATAAGAATGAGATGGTCAACCCAATTAAACTGGGCAAAAGATCTGGACTAATGGTGTATAAGCCCGCATATGCAGACATTCGATGTCATTTTCCCTTAGAGAGTTCCAAACTTAAACAACAAGAAGGCATGTCCATCCATCTGTTAGACTAGTGGAAAGCCAGGGCACTGGTGAGGGTGCAGAGTGACATATTTCTTACTCATTTCTGGTGGGAAGGCATATCAGTAGTCATTTTAAAAAAGAAAGTTTGATAGTTTCTTGGAAAAATAAACACATCTAGCTGTTGTAGTCTGCAGTCTGTGCTCAAATGAGTTGAAAACATCTCCATTGAAAAGCTTGTCCACCAATGTTTATAACAAGTTAATTCATAATTACCAAGAATTGGAGGCAGCTGATATGTCCTGCAGTAGGCGAATGTGTCAACTAGCTTGTACATCCACAGAAGGGAATATTATCCACACACACACAAACCCATAAGACTCACATAAGGGATTTTTAGGTGCAGATTGCTAAGTGAAAGAAGCCATGACAAAAGGCTGCCTATTTTAAAAATTCAACAATACAACATTATCTGGTTTCATCACTGGAAAAAAGGCAATGGGTTGCCCTTTGTCTTAGGGTTACTGTTGCTGCGATGAAACACCATGATCAAAGCAAGCTGAGAAGGACAGGTTTATGTGGCTTACACTTCCACATCACTGTTTCTGAGTAAAGGAAGTCAAGATAAGAGCTCATGCAGGGCAGGATCCTGGGGACAGGAGCTGATGCAGAGGCCATGGAGGGGTGCTGTTTTCTAGCTTGCTCCCTATGGTTTGCATAACCTGCTTTCTTACAGAACTCAGGACCACCAGCTCTCGGATGGTACCACTCACAACCCATCAATCACAATTAAGAAAATGCCCTACAGGCTTGTCTATAGCCTAACTCTTGGAGGCATTTCCTTAATTGAGGCTCCCTTTCTCAGACGATTTTAGCTTGTGTCAAGTTGACATAAACCTATCCAGCACACACCTTCTTTATAAACTTGGTCACTGTCCTAGTCAAGGTTACTATTGCTATGATGAAATATGATCAGAAAGCAAGCTGGGGAGGAAAGGGTTACACTTGGCTTACACTTCTGAAGTGGAAACTTAAGGGTTCTTTGGAAAGTCAGTTGTGTTGGATGGTTTTTTTTTGCTGGTGCAAAAATGTGTAGGAGTGTTTTCCTGAAGTGGGCGCAGGTGAAAGGCTAAGGCAGACTGGTGAAGGAATGTTTAGCTGAAGCAGACACAGGTGAAAGTTCTGCTAAAGCAAACATGTGAAAGGACTTGTGATGAAGGATTCTTCGCTAGTGACACGCATGCATTGGTCTGCCTTACATTGCGGAGTTGAGCTCCATTTGTTGGGACTCCATAGAGAGAAACACACCAAGAAACTTCTGGTGGTGTGCCAAGACTTCTGTGCTTGACCATGCTGAGGCCTGGCTGTCTCTGCTAGGTCATGTCACTGCTGCATGATTTTTTTGTTTGCTATCCTGAATCTACAGAACTGGACTGCTGGTGTATCTGTGAAGTGTTTATGAGTGGCTGGAGCTGCTGCTGTCCACCTGTGAACAGAACTGCTGACTTCCAGACAACAGAGATGAAAGTTGCTCCAAAGAAGCATTTCTGAACACTCCCACTTTCTTTTCCACTACCTCTGGTGGGTGGTGGGCTAAAAGAGAGGTTAAAATTAAACCATCATTAAAAATAGGATTTTAAAAATTAAAGTTACATACTTCCACATCAGGATCGATCACAGAAGGAAGCCAAGACAGGAACTCAAGCACTGCAGGAACCTGGAGGCAGGAGTAATCTAGAGGCCATGGAGGGGCGCTGCTTACTAGCTTGCTCCCTATGGTTTGCTCAACCTGCTTTCTTATAGAACCCAGGACCATCAGGCCAGGGATGGCATCACCCACAATAGGATAGGCCCTCTCCATCAATCACTAATTAAGAAAATGCCCTACAGACTAGTATACAGCCTGGTCTTATGAAGGCATTTTCTTAATTGGGGTTCCCTTCTCTCAGATGAAAAGCTGAAAGATCAGGGACTGTGCTGTGAGATTGTGTCTCCTAGCCCTATCAGGAACTACACCAATGAAGTCTCACCAGCATGATTGCCCAAAGGTGAGCTGGACAAGGGTAATGGCAATGAATACCCCAAATGAATGGAGAAAAGCTCACCAGGCCTCAGCTTGGATACTTGTCACTCTTAGGTGTGGATTTAAGGGACTCTGAAGCCCATAGAAACCTGGCTAGGAGAACTTCTTAGTAACAGAGACAGTGCCACCATGCAGAAAAGGGAAGATTCTGAGGTAAAAGTAGCTGATACTGACAAAAAACCCTAGGCACAGTCCTCCCAACACTCCCCAGGCACAGTCCTCCCACCACTCCCAAGGCACAGTCCTCCCATGGCACCCCAGGCACAGTCCTCCCACCACTCCCCAGGCACAGTCCTCCCACCACTCCCAAGGCACAGTCCTCCCATGGCACCCCAGGCACAGTCCTCCCAACACTCCCAAGACACAGTCCTCCCACCACTCCCCAGGCACAGTCTTCCCACGGCACCCCAGGCACAGTCCTCCCACCACATCCCAGGCACAGTCCTCCCACCACTCCCCAGGCACAGTCCTCCACCACTCCCCAGGCACAGTCCTTCCACCACATCCTAGGCACAGTCCTCCACCATTCCCCAGGCACATTCCTCCCACCACTCCCCAGACACAGTCCTCCACCACTCCCCAGGCACAGTCCTCCCACCACTCCCCAGGCACAGTCCTCCCACAGCACCCCAGACACAGTCCTTCCACCACTCCCCAGGCACAGTCCTCCCACCACTCCCCAGGCACAGTCCTCCCACA
>NC_034594.1:164035932-164040473 GCF_900095145.1 Mus pahari
ACCCTAGGCACAGTCCTCCCACCACACCCTAGACACAGTCCTCCCACCACACCCCATGCACAGTTCTCCCACCACACTCCACAGTTTTCCCACCACACCCTAGACACAGTCCTCCCACCACTCCCCAGGCATAGTCCTCCCACCACACCCTAAGCAAGTCCTCCCACTACACCCCAGGAACAGTCCTCCCACCACACCCCAGGCACAGTCCTCCCACCACACCTCAGGCACAGTCCTCCACCACACCCCAGGCACAGTCCTCCCACCACACCTCAGGCACAGTCCTCGCACCACACCTCAGACACAGTCCTCCCACCACACCCCAGGCACAGTCCTCCCACGGCAGCCCAGGAACAGTCCTCCTACCATACCCTAGGCACAGTCCTCCCACTACACCTCAGGCACAGTCCTCCCACCACACCCCAGACACAATCCTCCTACCGCACCCCAGGCACAGTCCTCCCACCACATCTCAGGCACAGTCCTCNCCTCAGGCACAGTCCTCCCACCACACCCCAGACACAATCCTCCTACCGCACCCCAGGCACAGTCCTCCCACCACATCTCAGGCACAGTCCTCCCACCACTCCCCAGGCACAGTCCTCCTACCATACCCCAGGCATAGTCCTCCCACCACACCTCAGGCACAGTCCTCCCACCACACCCCAGACACAATCCTCCTACTGCACCCCAGGCACAGTCCTCCCACCACACCCCAGGCACAGTCCTCCCACGGCAGCCCAGGAACAGTCCTCCCACCTGCACTCCACACACAGTCCTCCAAACACACCCCAGGCATGGTCCTCCCACCACAGTGGGAGGAGTTGCAGCAGACTCCAGGCACACAGTCCCCCTGAGGCTTGATGGATTCCAACATTAGCTAACATGGATAATTAAAAATTTTTCTCCTTTTGCTATTATTTTTAGTATTGTTATTTATTCACTGGAATAGTCTGAGACAGGATCTTGATATGTAGCTGTCATGAACCCACTATGAAGCTTAGGCTGGCCTAGAACTCACAGATCCTCCTGCCTCCTAAGTGCTGGAATTCTAGGTGTCCACCACACTCTTACATTAATCTTTCTAAAGAATTATGTTTTCATTATTTTTATTTTCTTTCTTTTTAGTTTTACATCTATGGGTGTTGTGTCTGCATGTATGTCTGTGCACACTGTGAGTGCCTGGTGCCCACAGAAGCCAGAGGAAGGTACCAGATCCTCTAGGACTGGAGTTTCCTCTGGTTATGAGCTGCTATTTGGGTAGTGAGAATTAAACCCAGGTTCCATGCAAGAGAAGCCAGTACTCCTAACCTGAGCTCTCTCTCCAGGCCCTGCTTCATTTTTTTCTTTCTTTTTCTTACATTTATTTAATTGAGTTTATATATTTTCATTTATGTTAAAGTCAGATTTCTAATTTCTTGCTGCTTAGTATTCTCTCTCACATTCCTTCTCTCTTTTCTTGTTTTTTATTGGTGCGATGTGTGTACGCACCTCCAGTAGCAGGAGGAGCAGCAGGAGGAGGAAGAGCAGCAGGAGGAGGGGGAGCAGCAGGAGTAAAAGGAGGAGAATCAGGAGGAGGAGAATCAGGAGGAGCAGTGGGAGGAGAAGGAGCGGCAGTGGGCGGCAGCTGCAGAGGCAGCCGTAGCCCCTCCCAGGGCCCTAGCCTTTATACACCTTTCCCAGAGTCCCCAGAATTCCAAACATCTCACAATCGCAGAAACCGTCCGCAGTTGGCAAAAATCGTATCCCTGTTAGAGCGTGAGAAATCCTAGTCAGCTGAACCCAGGTTCTCAGGTTTGAGAGAAGTGCTTTCCTCATTAGCTATTTTCCCAGATCTTCTTTCTTTTCTTTAAGCCTCTTTCTCTCCGCCACTTCTTCTCGTCCTGGCTGTCCTAGAATTCTTTATGTAGACCAGGTTGGCCTTGAACTCAGAGACATACCTACCTCTGCCTCTTGAATGCTGAGATGAAAGTTATGTGCCACCATGCCTGGCTTATTTTATTAGTAGTATTTTTATCCTTATTGATCTTTAGGCTCACAGTTCATTCTACATTATTTAAATTTTTTCTCTTTTCTAGTTATGGATGACATAGTAGTTATCTTTAGCTGGTTTGTTTTGATGTTGTTGCTACTATGGAAGTTTGCTTTCTTTTTTTCTGAGTGATGCTGGGGGATTAAGGCCTCCAAGAGTTTTCATTAAGATTGCCTCCACAGGAACCTGGAAGAAATATTCGCCCAGCAGGTACACACACTGCAACACACAGACACAAGCAACACAAGATGGTAACACACAGCAATACAAAATTCAGCTCTTCAACCACCCAAGACTATGAAAGGATAGAAATGCCAGCAACTAACTCTTAGGTTTAAAGCCTTGTCTGAAAAAGATGTATCACCCCAGAGAGGATTCAGACAATGAAGTAAAGTCAAGATGTGGACACGAAGTTTAGCAACTTGGATAAGAAATTCTACAACAGGACAGAATCATGAAATAGAGCAATCTTGAAAACATAATGCTCAATAAGTAAGCCTAATAAATCTAATGGAAAGATCACCAATAGAATAGAGAAGATAGAAGAAAGAGCATCAGGGGTTGACATGGGTTATTAGAATCAGATAGCAATAATTGAAAAGACAATCATGATTATAACTTGCAAGACCCAGGGACAGGATTAAGAGATAAAACCTACACCTATGTTGTGTAAAAGAAGGGAGTAAGACACAGACTAAAGGTACAGGAAGAAGCTATTCACTACAATTTCAACAGAAACATCCCAAAATCTTGGGAAACAGATGGACTTTCAAATGAAAAAGTCATTTAAAATCTCTTAACTCCCTGAATCCATGTAAAGGTGGAAGGAGAGACAGGCCTCTACAGAGCTGTCCTGTGATCACCACATAGGCACTGTGGCATATGTGTGTTTATACACACATCATATACATATAGAGCTACACTTAGGCACTGTAGCATATGTGTGCTTATACACATATATACACACAGAAATACACATAGGCACTGTGGCATATGTGTGCTTATACACACATCATATACACACAGCAATACACATAGGCACAGTGGCATATGTGTGCTTATACACACATCATATACACACAGCAATACACATAGGCATTGTGGCATATGTGTGCTTATACACACATCATATACACAAGCAATACACATAGGCACTGTAGTACATGTGTGCTTATACACATATCATACACACAGAAATACACATAGGCACTGTGGCACATGTGTGCTTATACATACATCATATACACATAGAAATACACATAGGCACTGTGGCATATGTGTGCTTATACACACATAATATACACACAGAAATATACATAGGCACTGTAGCATATGTGTGCTTATACACACATCATATTCATACATAGAGCAAAACACATAGGCACTGTAGCATATGCATGCTTATACACATCATATATACACACAATACACATAGGCACTGTGACATATGTGTGCTTATACACACATATATACATACACAATAATATACATAGGCACTGTAGCATATATGTGCTTATATACACACATCATACATACAGCAATACAAAATTAAACTGGAAATAAGGGCCTTCCAGATAAGCATAAACTAAGGTGATTTATGACTTGAATATGGCTAAAGCAATGACTGCCATGGCAGTGCCAGGAGTATTACACATAGAAGAGGAAGAAAGGTGTATCAGTGGCTTCAGAAACAATGAATCTGTTGGGGAACTGATAAAAAAGGAGGACAGAGTCAAATATCATTTTGATTATCTGCAAAACAGCAAATCTCTAATTTGCAGATGGGTCAGAGAGAAATTAGCAAATAAATTTCAATAAAACAGCAATTACCAATGGCTTTAACTGTAAGTCATAGAATGCTAACCCTGGATCTACCCAGAAGGCACTGTCGACTTGTTACTTTTCTGTAACATTCTTCCAGCACCTTAGCCTTTTCAAACCCAAATGTGTTGTCCCCCAGCTCTTTTAAGACGCAATAAGGAGTAGTGGGATTTCTTGGGGAGAAGCAGGCAGTCTTCAGTGAAGAAAGAAAGAGAGACAGTCAGAGAGGAAGGAGGCACAGAGAGCACACACACAGAAAAGTGTTCCTCAAATGCCAGAGTCCCTTACCACACACTCACCTCCTTAAGACTCAATCCACTGTTCGCTACAAACCAGACTTATGTATAAGTTTTGAAAATAAAATGTAACCCTTGTTAATAGCTTTATTATTCTCCAATAGGCAAGCAATGTGGCTGTGGGTGGTGGCCAAAGGACAATCTCAGGTGACAATCTTCAGGCACCAACTGCCTTTGTTTTTTCTGAATCAGAGTCTCTGGTCTGAAGCTTGCTGAGCAGGTGAGGTTGGCTGACTGGCAAAATTCTGAAGATCTGCCAGTTGCTGTATCTCCAGTACTAGGACCGTGTGTGTGTGTGTGTGTGTGTGTGTGTGTGTGTGTGTGTGTTTCCCTGTCTCTGTCTGTCTCTGTATGTGTATATTTGTGTCTGTGCTTCAAAACAAGGTTTCCTG
>NC_034594.1:164041373-164043225 GCF_900095145.1 Mus pahari
ACTGTTCCTACAGTCAGAGGAGCCAAGGGCCAGTCTCAGGAAAGAGTCAGACTGTTCCTACAGTCAGAGGAGCCAAGGGCCAGTCTCAGGAAAGAGTAAGACTGTTCCTACAGTCAGAGGAGCCAAGGGCCAGTCTCAGGAAAGAAACAGACTGTTCCTACAGTCAGAGGAGCCAAGGACCAGTCTCAGGAAAGAATCAGACTGTTCCTACAGTCAGAAGAGCCAAGGACCAGTCTCAGGAAAGAGTCAGACTGTTCCTACAGTCAGAGGAGCCAAGGACCAGCCAGACACAGGGAACCATTGGGTGTGCTTTCAAAGACCCAAAGAACTCTCTCGATGTGATTAAAGATTGTTGATGTTTTAGTGTAGCTTTTGTGTGCCATGAGAATTACTCTCTAAAAGGGTGCATACACCCAGTCTGCTTTGAGACCTGCAGAAATGGCATATTTAAAATGGGAAGCTTACTCCTGAGCTCCTTTTGTTTAATAGGTAGCCCACCAAGGCTCTCACCTCAAATGAATGACATCTGTTCCTTTTTATCTAAGTCACAGAGTAGGAGGGAAATTTTATGGTCTCTCTCTGACAGATGCTTCTCCCCCCCCACAGCCCCCATTGTTTTCTCTTTCACAAACAGGTGCATGAGCTTGATTGAAGGGTCTCTCTCTCTCTCTCACACACACACACACACACACACACACAATCATGTAAAGCTACCCCTTGAGCACTTTCCACCAAACATAGCAGAGCTGTAAGATCTTGCCTTATTCAAATGAACCTACCCAAATGAAGTGGGTAGTCATCAAGCCAGCCAGAATCAAGTTCTCTTTGAGTACTGTTTACCTCATTTGTAATAGAACAAAGGACCACTAGACGGAGCCAGTGTTTAAGAAATCACAGCTTTGACCTGTAAGGAGCTGTTATCCAGTGGGAGAGAGCCAGCTTTACCTTCAAGTCATAGTACACACCAGTCCTGCCGAGCCATCTTCTGCTGTCAGGAGCGTTGTTTGAGTTGTATCCACACAGATAGATGAAAGGTGACATTTATAATGGCCCAATTCATTTAGTCACTCTGAAAATGACATTTGATTTGGCACTTAATGTTTTTTTCAGACACATTTCGTGAGTTTGAGTGTTTTGCCTGCATGTATGTATGTGTACCATGCACATGCCCGGTGCCTGAAGAAGTCAGACTAGGGCATCGAATGGTCTGGAACTGAAATTTCGGATGTCTTTGACCCACTGTGAACTAAACACAGGTCTCCTGCAAGAGTGCTCTTAAGTGCTGAGCCATCTTTGCGGACCTCCCACACAGAACTTTAAAAGTCAGGGTTATATTCCCCGTCTAATCTCCGCAGTGCTCGACAACTCTGAGAGAATGCCTGGAAGGAATTGGCTCTGCTTCTGAGATTAAAAAAATTGAGACAACATGTCTTTGCGACCCACTAAGGTGTTTCCAGAGGTGAGCCCCATCGTCACAGGCTTCAGGGTCGAGTTTATCTTTGCATTTTATTTTGAATCTTTGTCCAGTTGGAAACTAACCAGTCAAGTAGCAATGCATCTTTCTGTGGGCATTGTCTCAGTCCCTTGCCACACGCACAGCACAATGACAGGTACACATTATGTGCAGTTGGAACACCCCCTCTTCCTTCAGTCCAAGTCATTTCTACCTTCTGTGAAGCCGCACCTGCCTCATCTGTGCCTTGTGGATGCTCCTCCAAGCCACAGGTATGGCTGTTTAATTAAAGTCTGATGTATTTTGGGAAGCTTTCAGAGGTAGCCCACCTCTTTGATGCCGGACAGCCAGTTCCCTTTCTTTTTTTAACCTTACACACAAATCTTTTTTTTTTTTTTT
>NC_034594.1:164044495-164055679 GCF_900095145.1 Mus pahari
TTATGAGGTCCCATTTGTCAATTCTTGATTTTACAGCACAAGCCATTGGTGTTCTGTTGAGGAATTTTTTCCCTGTGCCCATATCTTCGAGGTTTTTCCTCACTTTCTCCTCTATCAATCTTACACACAAATCTTAAGAGATTGTGCTGTAGCTGGAAACCCCGATGTGCCAACTCATGTTTTGTTGTTTTTCTTTTTTGGTAAAATGATGGCTCTGTAAGAGAAGACGTCAAACAGGTGAAAGGGCCATTTATCAGCTGCAGGTACATTGATGCTAAAGACAATCCGAAACGGCTCCCGGGAGCTGAATCTGACAGTCGCTCTGTAAGTTGTTGCCCTTAGACACTTGGTTGGTTAATTCTGGGGAAGCTGGATAGACATGCAGGGTGTTGTTTGCAGAACCTGAAGGTTCTGACTCCGATCTGAAGTGACCTTTTCGGGTGTGCGTGTGTGACTTCACCAATAAAGCTGCTCACCGTGCTCTGCACCAGCCCCAGGCACACTCTGGACACACTTCCCGATGCACCCAGAGGGTGCCGCTCTGGTTCCAGCCTCACTCCGCGGCTCTCGGTTACGGCTGTGTCCCCAAGGGATGCGCGCACGGTAGGGGGCGCCCTGGACCGGCTGGCTCCCTCCGCCCACGGGAGGCGGCCGCGGCGCACCGAGCCCGGGGCACTCGAGCGCACACCCGGGCGGGCCGCAGCGGGGAGGTGCGGAGCGCGGCGAGGGCGGCAGCGGGAGCCAGCCGCCGCCCCTGCGCTCCGGGGCTGCGGAGCGCATGGGGCGCGTGGAGCCAGGAACGCTCGCGGGCTGCGCACCCGGCCGCCTGCTGCGGTGAGACACGGCGCCGGACGCCCCCAGAGTCCGAGCAGTCGGGAGGATGACCATGGCTGGCGGCCGGCGGGGACTGGTGGCCCCACAGAACACATTTCTGGAGAACATCGTGCGGCGGTCCAACGGTAAGAACTGCCTTTGGATTTCTGTTGCCCAGACGGGTTTTGATTTTTTTTTTTTTTTTTTTATTAGATATTTTCTTCATTTACATTTCAAATGCTATCCAGGGTTTTTTTTTTTTTTTTTTTTTTTTTTGAGTGCGGTGATTGCAGACGCCTCCCGCTTGGTGCCAACAGATGCGGGGGCATCCCCCGGAGCTCCGCTCACCCGCTTCTCTCGCCCGCGGGCCTGGGAGGTGGGCAGGGCTGGAGGGGGTCTAGTGCGCCCCATCTCTGGAGGAGAGATCTCTAGCCTACGCCTTTGGGGCCTTTTCCCGCGCCCTCCTGCTGTCCTCTCCAGGAAAGCCTGGCATTTGGTGAGAAAAGTCATGCGAAAAGTGGCTGCAGGCTGGCCACCTTCAAGCACTGCGCTCCTGATGCGCACTGGCCGCCTCCCCGCGGAGGCTCCCCGGGAGTCCTGAGATGCAGGGAGGCCAGAGGTAGCAGCAGAGCTGGGCTACTGGGTCCTGGCTCAGTTCGAATGCAGGGATGTTGCCAACTTTACCTTCTATCCCTTAAGCAGGAAAGTCTGACCAGAAGAAACCCTTTGGCAGGGCTGTCTTATGCACCCTCGCCAACCAGCTACAGCAAATGGCTCTCGAAGGTCCGATGGTTTTTCTGGACTCAGCCGGGAATCAGAAGGAACTAAGTGGTCCCGGGTACCGATTTGGCATCTATTGTCTCTTTAAAATCCTGCCAATCTTGTCCTCCATCACCAGTCGATACATCATTACCCAAGAAACCTGTGCACAAGCAGGAGGTTTTTGTGCCTTTTAGGATAGCTGGGAGGAGAGAGTCCTACTATGACTGATGGAAAGGGAATAATTTCCGACACTTTTTTACTCAGAGATTGCAGTTTCCTGTGGTTTATTAGCATGAAGCCCGGAAGGCGAAAAGTCCTCAGAGTAGCGATCCAAAGGGAGCTAGCTATCCAAACCTTTCGGACCCACAGCCTGCACTCCCAGTCCTGGCGACAGGGAGTTGCTGCATACACCTGTTCACCAGGCTACCCAATTCTGAGGTCCCCTAGCAGACTTCTGGGCCTTCCAGAAGCAAATGACTTTCTCCTGTGGAGAGGCTGTGGAGACCTAACTCAAAAGCTGGGTTTTGCCCGTGTAAACATGGCGTTCAGCCTTGGAACTTGGGTTGTTGATAATGATGAGCTTTCAGCTGAATTCAGTTAGGGATTCAATGGAAAGGTGTGAAAACTGACCCCTGCCTCTTACACATTGTCTTTAATTAAAAAGTGACTTAAGTTTACAAGACAAAGCCCGTGGGTTACCATAGCGAATCTTACCTACTATTTAAGAGCTTTCTTAGAAATTAACTCACCTTTGTTGTGTGCCTCTTAAAGGTGAGTACTACTCGATCATTTCGATCATTACCTTCCCCTCCAAGGTTTAAAGGAGTCTTGAAAGCAAGGTCACAGTTACTACCAGGGGCCGTGTGTGTGTGTGTGTGTGTGTGTGTGTGTGTGTGTGTGTGTGTAAGTGTGTAATGATTGCTAAACAGGCAGCCACAAGGTCATAGTCATTACCTGGGTCTGTCCCCCCCCCCGTGTGTGTGTGTGTGTGTGTGTGTGTGTGTGTATAATAATTGCTAAATGGGCAGCCATGAAGAATTCTTTTGGTGTACAAATCTGAAAGCAATGGTTGAAGTTAGTGTATTATTATGGCTTTTAACTGACCTGGTATGAGCAGCGTCTTGCAGATTTGGGGATCCCACTGCGAGGGACGTATAACTTTTGCATAATAAATACCATGAACATTGTGAGAAGTCTGTCTCTTGGAGAGGAAGCAGTACCCTGAAGTTAGAGGGAAACCACGGTGCACTCTGTCAGCTGGAGCAGGAAGGGGGTGCTGCAGGCCTGGGCTTCTAGGGGGAGCTAAAACTCCTAAACCAGCCTTCTGATCAGTTGATCTCAGCGCAGTTCCCTGGCGTGAGTATAGGTAGAACGTCGATAAAGCAGGCAGCGTGGAGTATTTTTAGCACTGGCCTTTTATCTCAGCACCTGCTCCGACAGCTTGATTCCCATCAACTAAAAAGGAACAACAACAAAGATAAGCCCCCCTTAAATGCTCTGTTTTAGGGTACAAAGTGCTGACTTGAAATATAGAGTTTACACTTTCTGTGACTGTTTTCATATTAGTCCCTGTCTATGAGTGACTAAATACTGTGAACGCTAAGAAACACATTTTACGTTTACAGAAATAGCCTGTTTAAAATATTGATCGTTTCTTGAAACCTGCCAGCCTATTTTTGGTCATCACAGCATTTAAAATAGCAATACTTCATAATCACCTTGTTAGGCCTTTCATCCCAGCAGGCCTGTGTGATGTTGCGGCTACTTGTCTAGAGACAATAGAGAGGGCAGAGCCCTATTGTAAGAGGCCGGTTCACTGTGGCTGGGCAGAGCCTGCAGCTGCTGGTCATTTGGATTTGTTTCCCTGTCAGAGCTGGAAGCCAGGGCCATGCACAGGTCAGGCTAGCACTGTACCACTGGGCTATCCCAGACCTCATGAGGGCTATCCCAGACCTCATGAGGCTTCCTTGCTCTACTTGGTGAGCTTCAGTTGGGGAGATGTTCTTGTCATCTCTAGAAGAATGGCTGAGAGGAGGTGTCTCGGGATTAGAACCAGCCATGTTTGGACTGCAGTGAGTATCGAGTGTTTGGAGTGTCACAGAGCTGTAGATGAGACAGATCTTAGATACTGCCTCGTCTGCCTGTCCTTCCTTACAACTGTGTGGGTAAAGGGCTGTTCTGGCAGCTCTCCTACACGCGGAGGGGTAGAGCTGAGGAGATCTAGGCTGTGCTCTTTAGAGTGCAAGAAGCAGATTTCCCAGTGGAGATGAAACAAAATGTTATATCAACAGGAACAGCATCCATGTTGGCCAGCAGCCACGCAAACAGAGCGACAGGGCAGAAGAACGAGAGCACAAGTACGTTCAAAAAGTCCAGAGCTTTTTTGCCTTTGCAGGACAGGGTGGGGGTGGGGGGTTGGGGGATGTGTGTATACCTCCTTAGGGATCCCTGGGCCATTTTCACAGGCCTCAAGATTCAACAAAGGAAGGATAGTCTCCACTGTAAGGTTAAAGAGAGTTCTTTCTGTGTATAGTTCCCAGACTTGTCAAAATGGGTGGGTAGATTGGGGTCCAATCAGCTGGTGGAAATGGTTTATTCATTCCGTGAAGATTTACTGGACATAGTTGTTGAACCCTGGGGATAGATGGAAACAACACTGAGGATAGTAAGTTTGTTGCATGACTTTTCTTGGAGACATGATAGGCCTGATACTGTTATCAAATATCTGGAGGCTATGAGTTTATAGGTGCATAGATTAGGAGTTAATTACAAGAGCATAAGTCACCCCCAAATAGCTGCCTCACCAAAGGCCCACCCAACCATGGGTGATCGTGTGAAAACTGTTTTTATAAGTCCCACCTCAGTCTTCCATGTGCAGCAGGGGCAGTCTGCTCACACCTGGGGCAGTCTGCTCACACCTGGGGCAGTCTGCTCACATCTGGGGCAGTCTGCTCATACTTGGGGCAGGCTTTTCCCACCTGGACAGTCTGCTCACACCTGGGGCAGTCTGCTCACACCTGGGCACTCTGCTCACACCTGGGGCAGTCTGCTCACATCTGGGGCAGGCTGTTCCCACCTGGTCAGACTGCTCCCAGCTGGGCAGGCAATTGAGTGGTTGGAAGTGCAGGTGAGGGTCCAATGCCTTCACACTCTTTTCTGGGATGGGATGTTAGCAGACTGGATCTTGTGAGGGTCTTGGGGTTGATCACAGCTGCTCTGACTGTGATGACAATGGCCGTGTGATGCCTGGAAGATGGAGCTCTGGAAGAAAAGCACCCTGGCAAATCCTGATCGCGGTTGTTGCTCATATCCAACAGCACTGACTAGTCTCAATAGCTCCCTAGTCCTCTCAGTATATTAGAAAATAAAACACTTTAGAGGTGTTTACTGGGAGCTAGTTTAACTTTCTTGGGTTGATTCTGAGTAACACAAGAAGGAGAGATTTAATAAGTACCTGTGCTTTGGACTGTTAGGAGTCAGCAGGAATGATTAGTACTCACATCGGATGTTTTTTTTTTCCTGAATGTGCCAACCATCTCGAAAGATGGTTCAGCAGGGAAAAGAGCTTGTCAGGCAAGCCTGACAGCCTGAACCAGGCCCACAGTGGAAGAAAAGAACCAGCTTTTAAACGTTGTCTTCTAAGCTCCACATGCAGCCTGTGGTTTACATACAAATACATAGACAGACACACACACACACACAAAGAGACATACACAGACACAAACACAGAGACAGATACACACAGACACACATACATTTACATAGAGACAAACACAGATATACAGACAGACACACAGACATGTGGACATAGACACAGAAAAAGATAACAGATAGAGACATATAGATACACACAGATACAGATGCCCTCACAGACACACACACAGACACACAGACACATAGACATATGGAGAGACAGATACATACAGACATATAAGCACAGCGATGCAAACATAGGGAAAAATACACAGATAGATAGAGACATACATACACAGATATATAGGCATACACACAGAGACACATACAGAAACCCTCACAGATACACTGAGACATACACAGTTACATATACACACATAGATACAGATAGTCTCACACATATACATGCACATACATACATAGAGACACAGAGATACTTGGGCATACAAACACACACAGAGAGACATACGCAGACATATATACACACACATAGACACAGATATTCTCTCACATTACACATACACATATATAGACTCAGACACATACAGATCTACACATGGAGACATACAAACACACACAGAAACACATGGACATACACACACAGAGACACATAGACACCCTCATGGACACACAGACACATACACACACATGCAAACATATACACACAGAAATACACAGACACATACTCTCACATATACACACATAGACACATATAGACATAGAAACAGACACACAAATATAGACATAGAGACACACAGACACATACATAGACACATGGACATACAGACATACACAAAAACACACAGAGAGACATATGCACACAGAAATACACAGATATAGACTCTCTCTCTCTCTCTCTCTCTCACACACACACACATAAACATATATAAACATAGACAGACACACACTCAGAAAAACACACACCCTATTGGCTTTGCTGCTCTTTCTGTTCACGGCAGGAAAGTGCCCTTCCACAACACTTTTGATGGTTGCTCAAGTCTACAGGCGCCTGTTGTCAGAAAGCTGCTGAAGCAAACAGGAGATCTGTCTTAGGAAGGCTGGCAGTCGGAGGTGCCAGGAATCTACAAAATATTACTCTAGATGGGCCCGTTCTCAGCAGAACATATGTTTTACTGTTTGGGAACCTATAGCTAACAATCATAGGTGCCAGTGAGACTGTGCACATCTACAGGAGCAAGTGCAGTACATTTTGGTACAGATTTGTGTACATGTGTAATGTACAGACTGCTAAGTCAGCTGTGTTTTTGTATAGTGTTAAAGATGGCTCAGGTTGTTGATATAATTAGTTAGCAAACAGGGTAGGCACTGTGGGTAATGTTGTCTCCTCATAGACATGTTGAGCTGTGGCAATGCTTGTGAAACAGAAATCAGGTTAAAATGTGTGTTTGGAAGTGGAGCTGATCTGAGTTCTGACCTGTGTCTGTTTCTCCTTATAGTCAGTGCAAAGGTATCCTTTAGCTGTCTTTCTCTGAAAGTGTTTAAAACGTGGCTGTAGTGACTGATGCTAGCTAGGAACTAAGAGCCTGAAGTCTTATGATGCAGCCAATGTAATAAAGCCCCCCAATCCTGTCGCATTAATAAGATCCATGCATCTTAATCACCCATTTCAAAGCAGCACACGCATATGGGAAATGGAGCCACAGGCTTACACTTAAAGATGCCAGGTCTTCACTCTGGCATCATCTATATCTATATCTATATCTATATCTATATCTATATCTATATCTATATCTATATCTATATCTATATCTATATCTATATAGATAGATAGATATATGATTATATATATATAATAAATATATATTCATTTGAAAGGTCTTTATTCTTAACTATTTTAAAAGTGATTTAATACAATAATTGAAAAAGCACACAAAGCAACTTTGTGTAGCTTGTACTCACGCACGCACGCATGCACACACACACACACACGAACACACACACAGATACACACATAGAGACACATAGACACACAGACACACATAGACACACAGAGACCTCTATGTGCCATCACTGCCTGAGCTGAGAAATAGATCAGCCAGCAGTGGTCCACAGATCCCCGAGAACCTTCCTGGCCCCAACTCTCCTCCCTCTCCCAGAGTGAGCGCCCAGAGCCTTCCTGACCTCAGCTTTGCTGCCCCTCCCCCTCGTGTGTGTGTGTGTGTGTGTGTGTGTGTGTGTGTGTGTGTGCGTGCGCGCGCGCGCGCGCGCGCTCCCGTCTTCTGACTTTATGGTCAGCCTTTCTTACCATCCATCAGTTTTCACCATTCCGCCTTCTGACTGGGACCGAGCACGCCATTTGTGCTGGGTGTCCCGTGCACAGGCTGCAGAACACATCTTCTCTTGTCAGCTGCTGATCCCTCTGGCGTTGCCTTCCTGTCTATTCTCTTTCCTTGCTGTCTAACACTTCATAGTGTGGCCACATTTTATGTACCTGCTCTAACTCGGAGGGTCACGTGGGTTTCCAGTTTAGGGCTAACATTCTCACACCTGCCTTTGGGACATGGGGCACATGTTTCTCTTGGGGATACACCCAGCATGTGTATGCTTCACTGCAGCAGACGCTACCAGACCATTGTGTAAAGAGTTTGTGTCAGTTCATACACCTTTTCCCCTGTCTTCTGTAGCATTTGGCATTTATTTTCTCCTTTTTTTTTTTCTCAAAAAGTCTAGTAACGAATGTTTGGGGTCATCTGGGGTTGTTTTCTAGTGAACAAGACCAAAATGAAATGAAAACAAAACTTGTTCTTGGCCTGTGGGAAGCTCCAGCGTGGAGTGCTGTTTAAACATTCTCACATGTGCGTCCCCACTTGGCTGCGAGTGACGTGGAGACTTCACCCTAGAGGTTATGGGTGAAGGGCACAGGCAAGGCTGTCGTGTTTGCTTGTTTGTTTTTGGTTTTGTTTTGTTTTTTATGTGTGTGTGTAGGACATTCATTTTCTTGTATTGAGAAGGATTAAACTCAGGGAACAGAAATTACGTAAGAACTGGAGCCGGAAGGGCAAAGGAAGTAAGGAGTGTGTCATTTGTCTTTTACTGAAAGAAATGGTGGGAAGTGATTGAGCAGTTCCCACAGCTTTATGTGGCTGGGCAGTGACATCAGGTGTCCTTTGTTTTGTTTTGGGACAGGGTCTTTTTACATGCTACCCTGTCACCGGTCAAAGGGTGCAGGTGCTTGTGTAGGAAGAGCAGACCTCTGTGCCCTCTGTCTTTCCTTGAAGCTTCTGTGCTTGGTGTGCTAGAGTCAGTGTTGGGAAGACATAAGATATCAGCAGACTTCACATCCACAGGCTTAACTTTGCTGAGTATTAAGAGTGACTTAGGGGCTGGAGAGATGGCTCAGCGGTTAAGAACACTGACTGCTCTTCCAGAGGTCCTGAGTTCAATTCCCAGCAACCACATGGTGGCTCACAACCATCTGTCATGGGATCCGATGCACTCTTCTGATGTGTTTGAAGATGGCTACAGTGTACTCATATACATAAAATAAATAAATACTTAAAAAAAAGAGTTACTTTAAAAAATACATTTTAGACCAAACTTTGCTTGTATTTCAGTTAACTGTGTATGCACATAAGTCTTTACATTTTATTACATTTATTTGTGTGTGTGTGCACACGTGTGCATGTGCATGCGTGTGCCGTGGTGCACATGTGGAGGTCAGAGGACAACATTTGACAGTTGGTTCTCTCCTTCCCGTGTGGGTTCCAGGGATCAGAGTCAGGTCATCAGCCTTGGTGGCGCATGTGTTTCCTCACGGAGCCAGCTCACCCTCACAGCCGATTGCGGTTTAAAGTTTTTATTTTGCTTTTCTCTTCCTTGAGCGTCACTGAGACTGAAGAGAGTTTCATGTAGCTACTCTGAAGGCCTGGGCCAGAGACCTGTGTATGATCTGTCTGGATGAATAGGAACACTCTCCCTTGTTTTCCCAGCCTACTCTGTCTTCGGAGGCTGGCCAGTGCAGATCTCAGCTGCTGGCTCTGTGATTGGCTGATTACTACCTGGCTTCCTTTTAAGCCGTGTTCTTGGTGAGCCAGTAGAGACTGACCCTCTAGCTTTTCCCCTGCAAACGTCTGGGAAATGGCTGTTTTCCCCTGGCTAATGGTTCCATCTCTAGCTCACTGGCTTTGTGTTCCTGGGGCCCTGAGAAGACTGTAGAGACGTGCACACAGTAGGGGTGTGAGCGTCTCTTACCCACTCCTGGTTTGTCAACTTCACCTTGGGAGTTGGCCAATGCTGTAAACCACTTTCCTCTCCCGAGGGTCCTCTTAGGGGCAGTCTGACTTTTCCATCTCACCCTGCATCTTTACCAAATGCTTCCTAAGCAGCTGTCATGCTCCCTGTTGAGTGGCTCAGTGTTCTTGGTGAGACTGGCCCAAGGATCCAGGGACTTGTTCTGTGGCTAAATCAGTTTCTCCGCCTTTGTACAAACCAATGTGCACTGTGTGGGTGAGCTTGGTGAGAGATGTGTACTGAGGTGCCCATTTCTACATAAAACATGGCAGTATTTGGCTGATGAAGGCTCCATGTACTGGCTTAATGAAGTACTTCCATGTTTTTCATATATATATATATATATATATATACACACACACATACACATACATATATATGAAATATATATATATATATATATATATATATATATATATATTCAGTTTTATAACCTCACATGTCAAAAGATAGCTTAAATGGTGAGTCTATCACAGTCACCAGATGCTAACTAACCCGAGTTATAGTCACCTATGGTGATTATTAGATATTATCTATACTGTGGACCAATACTCTTTCTCAGCTGTGTGCCGAAGGTTTTATATGTATCTCCTTTGATCTTCCTTATAATTCTATTCTGTGGGAGCTGTTATTATTCCCATTTACAAGTGTGGAGAGTGAGGTTTGAAGAGATGACTTGGGTCTTTCCACCTGTCCACTTTGTTCCCAGAAACAATGACTCTGAGACTCAATGTTTCATCAATAGATGCCTAGGCCAAAAGCTTGGTTCTTTGACTAGCTCACAACTTAATTACTCATATATTCTATTCTGAGCCATGTCATGTGGCTGGTTACCTGGTCCTCAGTTTCACACAACAGTCTTCATCTGTGTCTGGGGCGCTGAATCTCACCCATGCCTGACTCTGTTCCCAGAATTCCCTCCCTGAATCGAAACTTCCACCTCCCTGTTTCCTGCCTAAGCGAGTAGGCCAACAACATTTTATTGGAAGGTAATGCTTCTATACAGTACAACAGATTCTCTCCACAAATGACCTAAAGCAACATGGGTTAGTTTCCAGCAGTAGACTTTTTAGAACCCTAAGAAGCAAATTCTCCTATCTCATACCCTATATAGTGTGATGGTTGGGTCTAATTGTCAACTTGACATACCCTAGAATCGTTTAGGAAGAGGGCTGAATGAGGGATTGTCTAGATGTCTCTGGGCATGTCTGTAGTAGATTGTCTCTGTTCTCAAGTTGAGGCTGGGTCTGTGGTAGATTGTCTCTGTTCTCAAGGCGAGTCTGGGTCTGTGGTAGATTGTCTCTGCTGTCAAGGTGAGACTGAGTCTGTGGTAGATTGTCTCTGCTGTTGAAGTGAGGCTGAGTCTGTGTTAGATTGTCTCTTCTGTCAAGGTGAGGCTAGGTCTGTGGTATATTGTCTCTGTTCTCAAGGTGAGACTGGGTCTGTGGTATATTGTCTCTGTTCTCGAGGCTGGGTCTGTGGTAGAGTGTCTCTGCTGTTGAGTTGAGGCTGAGTCTGTGGTAGACTGTCTCTGCTGTCAAGGTGAGGCTAGGTCTGTGGTAGATTGTCTCTGTTCTCAAGGTGAGGCTGAGTCTGTGGTAGATTGTCTCTGTTCTCAAGATGAGGCTAGGTCTGTGGTAGATTGTCAGTGCTGTTGAGGTGAGG
>NC_034594.1:164056379-164082431 GCF_900095145.1 Mus pahari
GGTCTGTGTTAGATTGTCTCTGCTATTGAGGTGAGGCTGGGTCTGTGGTAGATTGTCTCTGCTGTCGAGGCGAGGCTGGGTCTGTGGTAGAGTGTCTCTGCTGTCAAGGTGAGGCTGGGTCTGTGGTAGATTGTCTCTGTTCTCAAGGTGAGGCTGAGTCTATGGTAGATTGTCTCTGATGTTGAGGTGAGGCTGAGTCTGTGGTATGTTTTTATTGTCATGGTAAGGCAATCCAGCTTCAAAGTGGGCAGCACTTTCCCCCAGGTTTGGGCCCTGCACTGTGTCAGAGAAAGCTAGTGGAGGTGTGTGTGTGCATTCATTTCTTTCCTCTATGGTGGATGTGAGGTGACCATCTGTCTCAACCTTCTGCTCTATGACTCTCCTGCTGTGAGGGACTGCAACCCTGGGGTGTTTTATTACAGCAACAGAGATAAATCTGAGCACTCAGGAACCAGAAGCTCTGTGACTGGGGCCCAGCTTCCTGTGCTTCAGTGATTCCTCCAGACAGGTCTGATGGTGACAGTTGGAGAGCCCTGCTTTAGTGACAGCTCCATCCATTTCTTCAGGCATGAGGTAAACGCTTGACTCCCAGGCATGTGCAGATGGAGGAATGTGTGTGCTGGAGTGAGAGTGGATACTTTCTCTGTTGGCTTTCAGTCAGTATCTTAAGTCCTGCCCACATTTTATTTCTGTCTCTGAATAGTGTGTTTCTCCTGGGACCTACCCATCAACCCTGACTGTGTGTCTCCCAGCTGGTGATCCTGGGATTTTTATCCCTGGCTTCCTCTATCTAACCCAATGCTCTCTATTTCCCTTCACCTTGACGAAGCTTCAGAGCTCCTGTCTGAAGGCGACTTCCTTCTCTCTATTTTTTCTAACTTTTCAGTCATAATTTGAGAATGAAGAGATTGGTGTGTCTGTCAGTTTTGAAACGGTAACATGCTTTCCCTAGAGGGAGATGGCCCTAGATTCTAGTCTCCTGTCAGGAGAAAACTACACAGTGTCCATTGCTAGCAGCTTGACCACACAGGGATTCATCCATACCCCACTACTCTGAGGTACTTTTCTCCTTGTCTTTGAACTTAATGTCTCTCGACTGCAACTTTCCACCCCTTTCTTGTCACTTGCTATTGTGATGCCTGATCTCTTTGTACCTATCAGAAGAGCAGAAAAGAGTAACCCTCACTGTCTTGTACATCACTGAGGGTCATGGCTGATGGTTCTATAACATGAGAAATGGTTACAAGAGAAACTCATGATAGATTCATGTACAGGTATACATGGGGTCCACACAAGATATGAGACTTGAAGAACTGGATGGTAGAAACTAGATATTCTTTTTGTGGGAGGGCAGTGTGGGAGAGGACTGTTGGTAATTTCAGAGGGATAATCTATTTTTTACATTTATTTTAATGTGTGTGGGTGCACATGCATGCCACAACATGTCTGTGGAGGTCAGAAAACAACTGTGTGAGTCTATACTTTCCTTCTACCATCTGGGTTTTAGGGCTTGAACTCAGGCCATCAGACCTGGTGACGAGCATCGTCACACTGATCCATCTTGCTGGCTCTGTAATAAATAACTTATGGGGTAATAAATGAGTTTTGGAGGAAAATAAATATATCCAGAGACCAAATAGTGGCCAGAGAAGCAGTTTCCCTCCCTCTAGGTACAGTACGGTTTTCAATCTCTTTCTCTGTGATGTTTAATCTTCCATGGTTAATGAAATTCCAGTAAGAAGATTTGAAGGCGATTGGGTCCCTTGTGAGATCCAGTCTCCAGGCACATAAGGCATTTATTGCTAGAGAAAGCCTCTTCTTACTCTAGATGAGAAAGGATCACCAAGGATTGACTGGGGGAGAGGGGCTGTGGAGGGCCAGACATGCCTCGGCTCTGAGGCCTTCTTAGGTCCACATTCACAGACCTCATCTTCAGTCTTCCTGTCTGTCCTCAGTTTCCCCAGGACCCTCTTCAAAGGCCTGGACTCATGACTAGGTCTCACTCTGGGGAGCATGCTCTGTTAGTCATGCTCTTGTATCTGTAGTTGATCTGTTTCCACACCTCAGGCCCGGGTGCCCCATCTGCCTCCTCTGTCCCTTCTTTCCCCCTCTATCTGCTTCCTGACTCTGCCTACCACCCACTGTTGTCTGTCCTATCTCCATTTTGTCTGTCTGTCTCACTGCTTTCCTGCCACTGTCTGCTAATCTGTCTTCACACTCTCTGTTGTGTTATCTGTCTGTCCCTGTTTGCTGCCTGTGTTGTGGTCCCTATGTCTATCTGTCCAGTGCTCCCTCATGTGACCTGGGTCTCTGCTCCTCTGTTTCATGAGTTTCTCAGCAGCATGAATATGATCAATTAAAGTCTGCTCGGCTCATAGACCACTCAGACAAACGTCTGTTTCTGTTCTCAAAAGAACATCTAGTAGCACTGACTAGCCCTAGTAGTGGCTTGTTTGGTCAACTATCCACTCCTGGTTTTTCTTCTCTACCTGAAGCCCTTATGGGGGAAAGTAGGATCGTGGAGTTACATGATATGCAGAAGTGGGCAAATAGAGCGAGATGTAGCTGTCAGATGTACAGTATATGCCCTGTGCTTCCATCAGGCCTGGGACAAAACACATTGTTTTAGTGTGGGGTTTCCATTGCAGTGAAGAGACACCATGACCACGGCAACTCTTATAAAGGACAACATTTAATTGGGGCTGGCTTATAGTTTCAATGGTTTAGTCCATTATCATCATAGCAGGAGGATGGCATCATCCAGGCAGACACAGTGCTGGAGAATGAACTGAGAGTTCTATATCTTAATCCAAGGTAAGCCTGGAGGAGGGTCTTTTCTACACTGGGCAGAGCTTCAAAGCCCACCCTGACAATGACTTTCTCCAACAAGGCCACATCTTATGGGTAGTACCACTTCTCATGGGCCAAGCATATTCAAACCAACACACACACACACACACACACACACACACACACACACACACCACCCCAAAACTTGTCTTGTTAAACAGATTCTCTGAAATCCTTCAACCCATTCTGATGTGATGCTGTGTCCCTACTAAGAACTCTTAAGTAACACACATGGTAGGAAAGCAAAAACTAGCTTAGGACTTTTTTCTAATACTAATTGATATAGTTTGTGTGTGTGTGTGTGTGTGTGTGTGTGTGTACGTGTGTGTGCATGTGTGCACATGCTCGCACATGTGTGCATGTGTGTATTGTACATGTGTATATTCATATATGCATGCATGTACATATATGCATATGGAGGACTGCCACAGACCAGTCTGGCAGGGATATTTCTCATCTGAGGTCTCTCTCTCCAGATGACTGCAGATTGGGGTAAGTTGACAGAATGCACCAACACAGCCACCTAGCCATCTCCCTAATGTCTACTCGTTAATATATACATTTTAAGATTTATTAAAAAATTAATTATGTGCCTCTGTGTATGTCTGTGTATGAGCATGCACACATGAGTGTGGATGTCTGTGAAGACCAGAAGGTCTGCCCCAGATCTTGAATTGCAGGTGTTTGTCGGCTTCCCAGTGTGTGTGCTGGGGAGCAGAACTTGGGTCCTCTGTAACAGCAACCTACACTTTTAACTTCTAAGTCATCTTCCCAGCCACAATAGTTTTATACATATCTATAGATACAAAGAAATCACTGGTAGGAATTACACGAATAAAGCATTTGCTTCACTAAGCTACTGTGCTGCTTTTCAACATAAATAGAGGCTTGTTAGTAGCTGGGCAGGGACCTACCTCTAGTTCCTTAAGTTTCTGGTGACAGAGCACACCTGACACATTTTCTTTCTTTCTTTTTTTAAAAATATTTTTATTAGATTTTTTTTTCATTTACATTTCAAATGCTATCCCAAAAGTTCCCTATACCCTTCCCCAGCCCTGCTCCCCTACCCACTCACTCCCACTTCTTGGCCCTGGCGTTCCCCTGTACTGGGGCATATAAAGTTTGCAAGACCAAGGGGCCTCTCTTCCCAATGATGGCCGATTAGGCCATCTTCTNCTACATATGCAGCTAGAGACACNAGCTCTGGGGGTACTGGTTAGTTCATATTGTTGTTCCACCTATAGGGTTGCAGANCCCTTCAGCTCCTTGGGTACTTTCTCTAGCTCCTCCATTGGGGGCCCTGTGTTCCATCCTATAGATGATTGTGAGCATCCACCTCTGTGTTTGCCAGGCACTGGCATGGCCTCACAAGAGACAGCTATATCAGGGTCCTTTCAGCAAAATCTTGCTGGCACATGCAATAGTGTCTGGGTTTGGTGGCTGACTATAGGATGGACCCCTGGGTGCAGGACCCCTGACACATTTTCATTCCCTTCCACCATGCTTGTGAGGTGGAGTCATCTGGCTTTATTGTTTGTTTGATACTAGAAGAAGATACCTTTGAAGCTGTGTACTTTGGGGTAACCTCTCAGTAAATGAAGAGCTTGAGTTTGCTTTGGAAACTGGAAACCTTCTCCGTATCGTAATTTACCGACTTAATAAAAAAACGTGTCTCTGTTGAATATTAAAATCATAGACGAAGCAAATAGCTGTTGAATCTCCTGGGTGTTTAGTCTGTTTTATGCAAAGATTGGGCCCATGACGATTTAGAAGAACCATATCCATGAGATTTTATTGTTGGAAAACACAAGAGAGCAGCATGTAACTTTTTCTAGTGCTAAGACTTTAGATGTGTGACTTAGGTCCTCCCTCCCTCCCTCCCCTCCCTCCCTCCCGGGACAGAAAGATGATTCAGTGGTAAGAGCACTTGTCACTCTTGCAAAGGGTCAGGTTTCCAGTCCCAGCACTCACATGGTAACCCACAACTATTTGCAACTCCAGTTCAAGTGGATACATGCCTTCTGACCTCTGTGGGTACCAGGCACACATGTACTACACATATATACCTGTGAGAAAAGCACTCAGACAATTAAAAAAAAGATAATCTAAAAAGATTAAGTCAGGTGTGACTTCTCATAGCAGTAATAATCTCAAGTGTTCTTTCTCTCTCCCTCTCCCTCCCCATCCCCCTTCCCCTTCCTCTCTCAATCTCTCTCTGTGTGTGCTGTGTGTGTGTGTGTGTGTGTGTGTGTGTGTGTGTGTGTGTGTGCTGAGTCAGAAGGATTTCTGTGAGTTCAAATCTAGTATGAACTCATAGGGTCATAGTAAGATCCAAGCTAGCCTAAACTGTAGAGTAGCATGGAACTTGAGAGAAGCCTGGGGTATAGAACCAGACTGTCTCAAAACTCAAACAAAACAAAAAACCAACAAACAAAACAAAAAGTCCTCTAATTCCTGGTGGACTTTACATAAGTTCAAAAAATCAAAACTGTTATTTTCTGGTCTTTGCATAGGACTCGTTACATAATTCTTGTTCTTGTCATTTGTTGCTGTTTTTCTGCTGTTTCATTGTTCTGAGAGAGAGAGAGAGAGAGAGAGAGAGACAGACAGACAGACAGACAGACAAATGTATTTTTACTTATCCCCTCCCCCTCTGCACACTGATGCCCTCTGCAGTCTGTACACTGAGGAGCTTCAGGGACATGTGCTCCTCTCCCATGAAGCATTGAGTTACTGGACATGCACTGTGTAGTAGTTACTGTCCTTTAATGGCCAGTGTTGGCAGGAACAATGGACTCGTGCACACCGAGTGCAGCATGTGGCTTTTATCTCTGTAATTACCCACACAGAGTCGCTTCTCTGTACCATTGCTTTAGTGAGTTTCTCCTTTGTTACGTGTGGTAATTATGATGAAAAGCAATTTTCTAATAATTTCTTTTTAGAATGTCTCTGTGTTATGCTTTATGGGCAAATGGTAGGTTTGGGAAGATTGTAACATTGTTACTGCCACAGAAGAGCTGAGCTCAGGCCTCTCCATTGTAGAAACTGCTCATGATGAGGGTGGGAAGTCTTTCCAACTTTTGGAGACTGTTGATTTTTGTTAGAGAACTGGAGGAGAGCAGAGGGCTAAGGAAGGTTGAAATTAGGAACCCTCACATTTAACTGTGAGCAGTCTTGTGACTTTCGACATTCCCTGATGAGGAAGGCATTGGGAGGAAGCAGTACAATCAGTCTAATTTTCACAAAAGACCTGGAGACCCCACAGACCCCCAAATGAGAGCCATTGAACGAATCATGCCAAGGCAGCCAGGCTGGCCCGAATATTTACTGGGCTC
The DNA here is from genome assembly GCF_900095145.1 of Mus pahari. Lineage (NCBI taxonomy): Eukaryota > Metazoa > Chordata > Mammalia > Rodentia > Muridae > Mus > Mus pahari. The sequence continues at coordinate 164,062,565 of NC_034594.1, forward strand.
AGTCAGTTCAGAGAGTGATCTGGGAGGCAAATTTGGTCCTTGTGTAGGCGGGAGGCTGACAGGAAGTCCTTCTGTGTGCATGGGTGCACACACAGAGAGATAACTGTTTACACAGTGTGTACATTGTTAAGCATTAGATGCATCTAGAGATGACTGCAGCATCTAGAAGAATGGAGGATGTAGATGTGACACACAAATACTATCCCATTTTAAGGGCCTCACACATCTGGGGGATGAGCCAGTTACATACAACTTGGTGTGTGTGTGTGTGTGTGTGTATATGCATTTGCACAAATATATGTAAATACAACTTGATGACTCCAGTTTTGCTGGTGGTGTGAATACAGTTGCAAGATGGATTTCTCTGCATTGGACAACCAATAAGAGGGCTCATCCCTCGGACAGGCTAAGTCAGAACTCACCTGTAGTTCTTTGTCTAGGGGTGTGACTCTGGAAAATTTCCCCTTCCCCATTAGAATGGCTATTGACATTGCTATTGTTCCAGTCCTGGTTGTGCAGACATTTCTAGCAGAGACTTTCACAGCAGACGTCCTGGTGTTCTGGTGCTTACAGTCTTTCCACCCCCACCCCTCCTGAGATGTTCCCTAAGCCATAGGTGAGGGAGCTATGACATAGATGTATCTGTCAGCGCTGGGCCCCTCGTTATCTATTCATCTCTGCTTTGTGTCCAGAGTGGTTTTCTGTGGTGGTCTCCATTTGCTTCAAAGAGAAGCTTCTTTGATGAGGGGTGGTAGCCACACATCCCTGTGAGTGTAAGGATATGATTTAGAATGTAGTTAGGATTTATGCTTGCCTAGCAAAGTGACATCAGTAGATTCAGGACCTCACTAACCCCAGGAAGCTGGCTAGGTTTCCAGCACCAGGCATGATATCCCTCCCGGTGAGTGGACCTAAGAGCTATTGGTTGGTTGCCACCTCCATGTGTGTGCCATGCATTGCACCTTTGTGTGTGGTTTTAAAGCTAGCATGAAAAGTAATGAATTCTATTCTGACTTTTTTATTCACATGAGTTTATTCTGATTCATCCCTTTCCCCATAATCTTACCCCCTTCTCACTGAAATCCTTCCTCCTCACGAACAGCCCCCACTTCTACTTGCATGCCTTGTGTGCCCCACTACTCCCTTACCCTCCTACTCTTTTCCTTTCTTTTCATTGTCCCCCTTTCTACCTTCACCACATACACACTCACATATACACAGATATACATATACACATATACACACAAACATACACACATACACACTCATGTATATAAACATACACAAACACTCACATATACTCACATACACATTCACATATGCACACACATACACACATACACACACACATATACACACATACATATACATACACATATACACACCTATGCACTCACATACACACATATACATACACCTATATACCCACTCATGTATACATGCACACACACACAAGCACACACATACACAAATATACACACATATACACATATACATACATACACATATGTACACACATTCACACTCACATATACACAGACATACATACACAGACACATACATACACAAACACACTCACCACTTGAACTCAACGTTTGAGAGAAAGCATGCACTATTTGAATGTCTGCATCTGGGTTATTTAACTTAACACAATGATCTCCAGTTCCATTCACCTTTCTACAGATGTCACGATTTAAATTTTATTTACAGCCGCATAAAGCTCCAATCACGTTTTTTTACCCCTTTATCTGTCAATGGACAGCTAGGTTGATTCCCTATCTTGGCTATTATGAATGTGTGTAGGTCAGAGGACAACTTGCAGAAATTGCTTTTCTCCTTCTACCATGTAGTTCCTGGAGATTGAACCAATGTTGTCAGGCTTGGCTGCAAGCATCCTTACCCCCTGAGCCACGTTGTCCACCTTCAAAACCATTTTGATTTGCATTTTGGTAGGATGACTTTTATTCCTTAATTTTCAGTTGGTCTTTATCATTGAGAAGATTTCCTGGCTCCTTGTGTAGTGTCAAGGTCTCTGTTTGGCTAGCTGGCCTCTGTTTTAGAGTCTCCAGGGGTGTGGTTGAACTTCTCACATGATTGCTCTAGGCTCTCCAGGTGGCAGAAGCAGATATTTCTCAAAACTAGACACTGAGATAGAGGACTGATGTTGGCCCAGCAGCAGCTTTACTACAGAGGAGGCATGTGCTAGACCCAATGGAGTCCAGGGAAGAAGGCTACACAATGACGGAGACAAGAGTGCAGACACTGGGGACTGCCGGCGTCACCTCAGCTGTCTAGAGGGATGACTTGACCATGTTGGCCCATGAAGCAGTGGCCTTGAGGCATAAAGGGGCTGCTCTTGTTCTTAAAGGAGCAAGAAAGTCAAAAGGACTCTTCCATTGCTGGAAGAGGACAGAGGGGCTCACACTGCCTCCGCTCTGCAGGGGTTTGTGGGGAGTCTCTCCAGTGAGGCCAGGCAGTGCCAGAGTGACTACGGCCCTGGTCCTTGCTAATGTGTCAGAGTCCATTTTGCTTTCATAACTTCTGGGATTTCATTGAAAGGAGCTGCCTGCCACATAAGGATGAAGGAACAGTGCAGTGAGCCACTGTTAGAGCAGACTGTAGAGCTTGGTAGCTCTATTCATCTTCCCAAATGACCTTGACTTTGGCTTCTAGACCATGAGTTATTGTCCTTTTTCTAGGGATTGGTAGACTAGAGTGGCAGGGTCTATCACAAGTAGGCTGTGAGTACTACAGGGGTCACTTTGCCCAAGTTCTTTCCACAAAGAGGCAGAGGTAACTGTGGGGCCAAGATGCAGAGCAGAACCTTCACAGAGTGGGGCCTTCACAGAGGAATGGAGTCTTCATGGAATGGGACCTTCACATCCATGCACTTGTGTGTGAGTGTATGTGTGTGTGTGAGTGCTCGCACACACACATGAAGATTCATACACATACAGAAACTCATACATATGCATACACACACTCAATACAACACAGACAGACACACACCGTCACATACATGCATACACACACATTCTTTCACACAAAATGCACATGCACATGCACAGGCAATCATGTACACATTCAGCAGAACTGCATGGGAGTGCTGTATTGCAGCTGTGTTAGGCTGGTTCCTACAGAACCTGTGCATGTTTGTGATCCTTAATTTTATGATCCCACTTGACTGGGACTTGAGTTGCCCAGATATTGGGTATAAGGATATTTTTGGATGAACTTAACAATTCTGTATGAATTTTAAGATTATATTTTTGTGAAAATGCCATTAGATGTTTGATTGGTATTGCATTGCATCTTCAGGTCACTTAAATAATATGCATTCTCCAGCCATGAACCCTAGTTGTCTTCCCATTGATTTGTGTGGGAGGTGATGTCTTTTTGGTGCTCTGTTCAAGTGATGGGCTGCTCTCCTGAAGAGGTTCTGCTCGGCTTCAAGTTTTGTTTCCATTTGTTGAGTTGACAAATAGCACACCCTAGAGTCACTTGTCTTTGGTTGCGATGACAGCGCCTGTGCTGTTGTCACCTCCCAGTCTCTCTGTTATTTGGCAACTATGGCTGCTAGGAGAGCTGAAGAGCCCTCATCTGACTGAGTAGGGCTGCTGTCATGGAATCTTGCCCACACTAGCATTTATCTTTGTTTTTCTTTTTTAGATTCTGACTTCCCAAGTCTGTCTGTTCTATGGCAGACAGATGGTCTAGACTCTCCTGTGTAGGAGTTATTTGGGGGAAATAGGTCTTTTGGGGTTCAAGTTAGTCCTAGTTAGGTTTCTATTGTGATAAACACTATACTGGCTGGTTTTGTGTGCCAACTTGACACAAGTTGGAGTTATCACAGAGAAAGGAGCCTCCCTTGAAGAAATGTCTCCATGAGATCCAGCTGTAAGACATTTTCCCAATTAGTGATAAAAGAGGGTGGGGAGCGCATAACCTATTGTGGGTGGTGTCATTCCTGGTCTGGTATTCTTGGGTTCTATAAGAAAGCAAGCTGAGCAAGCCAGTGGAGGCAAGCCAGTAAGCAGCACCCCTCCATGGCCTCTGCATCAGCTTCTAACTCCAAGTTCCTGCCCTGCTTGAGTTCCAGTCCTGACTTCCTTTGGTGATGAACAGCAATGTGGAAGTATAAGCTGAATATACCCTTTCATCCTCAACTTACTTCTTAGTTGTGATACAGACCAAGACAAATACCCTGACTAAGACAAATACCATGACTAAAAGTAGCTTGGGGAGGAAAGGGTTAATCTCACTTCGCAGATTACAGTCCATAATCAAAGAGAATCAAGGGCAGGAACCTGGGGACAGGAACTTCAGCAGAGGCCACAGAAGGCACTGCTTACTGGCTTGCTCCCACAGCTTGATATTCTACCCTTTTTATGCAACCTTGTACCTCCTTTCTAGGAATGGCACCGCCCACAGTGAGCTAGGCCTACCCACACCAATCATTAATCAAGAAAATGCCCCACAGATTTGCTTACAGGCCAATTGGATTGAGGCATTTCCTCAGCTGAGGTTCCCCCTTCTTAGATATATCTAGATTTGTGTTGATTTGACCAACATCAACCAGTACACCAGCTACCTTTTCCATTCCTCTCTCCATGATCATATTGATATAGAAGCAAGTGATGCTTGCAAGTGAGTCACTCACCTAAATGCAGGTTAGAGAGAGAGGTGAAAGCTTAGAGAGTAAGAGAGAGAGAAAGAGGGAGAATAAGGAAAGTAGAAGTTTAAGAGAGTGAGAGGGAGAGATGAGTAAGAGAGCGAGAGTGAGAGGAGAGTAAGAGGGTGAGAAGGAGAGAAGAGTAAGAGAGGGAGAGGAGAGTAAGAGGGTGAGGAGGGGCCAAACAGCCCTTCTGATGGTGGGCTGTTACCTTGGTGTTGCTAGGTAACTAGGAGGAGTCTAGCCTGAAGGTCAGAAGCTTGGGACATTGTCTATGTGACTAAAAGTCACATTTCTCCTGGGGGCTGTGGGAGTGGTAACTTCAACAGGAGCCAGGAGTCCAGGAGACATGAGGGGGCGCCTACTGTCCCATGTAGGTGGGAATTACTACCACCAGGTACCGGGGTTCCACACCTCAGCTCTACTGGAGACTAGACTGTCTTTGCATAGCCCATTGCCCCACACCTTGAGCCATAACAGATGTCAGCAGAGGTGGTCTGCTGAGTCACTGGTGGAAAGTCTCATTATAGTTAGAGTTTCGGAGACAGATCAATCACAGTACTGTTTAATTTCTCCTATAACATTATAGGAGACCATGCAATATAATGATGAAAAGTGTGGATTTGAAGTCACATAGGCCCAGTTTTGAGTTCCTACTTTACTTGGATTTAACTGCCTATTGGGCATCTGTTGCCTGAGTCCTCAGCCCTGCCTGGCCTTCCCCTTGCAGGCAATGTGTAGAAGACACAGAATCAATGACTCAGATCACATGAAAGTGTGGCAGCAACCTCCTTTATTAATTCTCAAGGAGCACTCTGTATACCCTCCACTGCATCCCATTGGTCCCAAGCAAGCAAGTCCTCCAAATTCCCGAGAGGCTGTCCTTGTCTGCGTTACCCATCTCTAGGCTCTCAGGCAGGCTTTAGTTGCAGAAGTTGCCTCTCCGGCTGCCATTTACCAACATTTATGTGGCACAAGGCCTTTCTCTTCCTCCTAAAGGCATCTAGAGAGACTCAGTTTTTTCCATGAATCAGATGACAAAAACTGTGATGCTTCATTAGTAATATCACTTCATGAAGGTTGTTAAAGTGTTAAAAAATCATGTCTTATAGTAACGCATGACTCAGAGCAAATATCAGTCAAGGACATCTGTCCTCAGTGGTGTCAGAACGCTATTGATATGGGCTCCCTTCATTCTTAATGATGTACGGTGGAACATGAGGTTGTGTGGGCATGCCCTAACATAAAAACATACTGTTCTGGACAGTAATTCTCACTTCATTATTTACAGTTAGAATTAGAAAAGAGTATGTGTGTTAGGAATGTGGAAGGGGGAGAGGAAGTGATGCCATAATTTCTGGGGGCTTTGTGCTGGTATGAGAGCTTTCTTCCTTCCTTTCCAAGTCCTCTGGTAGAGAAGATTCCTAGACCTTCTGCATGCTGTGGTAAAGGTTTGTATGTGTGTGCGTAGTTGTGGGGCAGGGGCAGTTACAATCTCTTACAGGATGTCTTAGTTACTGTCCTGCTGTTATGATGGAACACCATGATCAAGCCACTTATAGAACATTTAACTGGGGGCTTACTTACAGTTTCAGAAGTTTAGTCAATAAACAACATGGCAGTAGCTGAGAGCTGACATCTGAACAAGCTGGACAGTCAGAGAGAATAAACTAGCCAGCTAGCCTAGTGTTGGCATTTGAAACTTCAAACCTCACCCCTAGTGACACCTCCTCCAACAAGGCCACGCCTCCTAATCCTTCCCAAACAGCTTCATCAAACATCATATATATGAGCCTCTGGGTACATTCTTATTTAAACTGCCACTCAGGATTGTGGAAGAGAAGTGCATTTGGGGCTTCTAATTCTGTTTGTGTATGCGTGTGGGTGTTTATGTATAGTGTGGGTGCCTTGTTGACTACAGTGTAAGCCAGGTATCTGATCGAGGGATTTTCCTGCCTCTGCCTACAGCTCACCACCCGTGTGCTGGGATTACAGAGAAGCACTTCTGTACACTGCTTTGTGTGGGCTTAAGGGGTCTGAGCTCTGGTCATTATGCCGAACAGCAAGTGATTAATTTTTCTGAGCCACACCCTGGCCCTTGTTTTTATTATTATGAAAGGGTTTTCTGTAGCTAAAGCTGGCCTTGAATGTGGTCATGGGTGTTGAGCTCCCAATCTTCCTGCCTTGGCCTCCTAAGTGTGGGGCTCACAAGCGCACACTGCCACTTCTGCCCTCTGTTTTTGGGACAGGGTCTTGCTGTATAGCCCTGGCTGTCCTTTTATGACAATCTTTTGCTAGGCTGTTAGGTACATGTCACCTTCTTGCCTCTTCCTCTAGCTAGCTGCCACATGTCCATATGCCTTAGCAGTTCCTTATGTTCAGGGTCCATGCCTTGCAGTCTGATTGCCTCATGATCTTGCCTTGTACTTGGTACTTAAAGGACAGTTAAAAAGCACTTATGTAAGTAGGTAAGTCAGGAGGATCTAGTTGTAAGTTTTCATTAGACGCTAATCTTTGAAAGTAGTAGGCATATACCTTTACTTAAAAGTAGGTCAAACTAGGGTCATCAGTATGGTTTGGTGGCTAAAGGTGCTTGCAATACAAGCCTTGTGACTTGAGTTTGATTCCCCCAAAATCCATGTTCCATGTTAAGATAGAAGGACCAAAAAGACACTATAACATTGGTCTCTGACCTCTGACCTCTTCTTCCCCATGGCAAGAGTGCTTATACACATCATGCTCACACACATCATGCCCCCACACACTATGGACACAGACAGCATGCACACACATACCATGGACACACACTATGGACACACATATCATGCACACACATACCATGGACACATACATCATGCACATACACACCATGCCCACATATACCATGCACTCACACATCATGCCAACACACATCATCCCTGCATACATCATGCCCACACACATCATCCCTGCATGCATCATGCCCACACGTATCATGCCTATACACACCATGGACCCACACACCATGGACACACACACCATGCCCACACACACCATGCTCACACACATGCACAAGACAATAGGGATTAGTAGAGATAATAATAAATACACCAAGCTATTCTCAAGGGAGATGACTTTCCCTCTCCCTCCTCTGAATGGCCTTGGCTCAGTGTGGCTCCTGTCTTCCTTGCCTTTATGGTAAAGCACCCTCTGTCTCTAATTTTTTCTTTATGAAATGTAATAATCTTTATAAGCCTGCCAAATCAAGAAATAAACTCATCCGTGCAGGGCAGAGCAATCTGTCTGACTCTATGAAGACAGGAAAAGTGACTGTCTACACTGTGAGTGATTTATAAATGCTGCTGTAGGAGCTGGGGGATGGCTCAGTTGGTAAAGTGCCTGCTGCAAACACAAGGACCTTAATTTTAATCTATACTATCCATATGAATAGCTGTGTGCAGTGGTGTGTGCCTGTAACTCCTGTCCTGGGATGGGCAGAAACAGGTGGATCCCAGAGCTCATTGGCCAGCCAGCCCAGCAGAGTCAATAAGCATCATGTTTAGGGACAGAACATATCTCAAAAATTAGATGGATGTCAGTCAAGGAAGACACCTACCAGCAAGCTCTACATGCACACATACACACATGCATAAATGCACACATGCACACACATACACATGCACACATGTACACATACACACATGCATAAATGCACACATACACACATGCACACGTACATGCACAAATACCACATGCACACATATACACATGCATAAATGCACACCTGCACACACTTGCACACATACCTGCACGCACATGTACACATGCACACATACACACATGCATAAATGTACACATGCATACATACACACATGCACACACATACACATATGCACATGTGTGCATACAGCCACACAAACAGGTACTTACACATAATGTACTTGCTTTGTCTTATTGATGTGCTTTCAGTGAGATGGAAAATTTGGGACTCACGATGTTTCATAAGAACTCACTGATGTACACATAAGTGTAGAAATGCTATTTCAGTACAAATTAACCTCCTAGTTAGAAAGGCCATTATTACACTATGTGCACACATACACACACACACACACACACACACACACACACACAGTACATATATTCTCCAATTTTTAACAGGGAAGAATATGTATGTATTTCTTTAGGGTGTGCAGTGAGTGGAAATATGTGCAGGGGATGGAGCTAGGCTAAAGTAATGGTCACATTGAAGACTCAGATTTTTGATCTGCTCTGTTTAAATTATTGAGATTAAAAGATGGACACTTGATTTCCTGAACACAAGAGGTCTTGACAACTTTTTAATTTTCAAAATGTTAGAAGCACGAGAACATGACTAAGCCAGTGTGACCCTGGCTCCTCAGTCAGAGGGAGACTGGCCGCTGGCGTGTACCTCTGTGGCTGCAGAATTTCAAAGTCTGAAAAGGCTCTGTGGTGAGCGCCTAACTGCTCTGTGCAGCAGCCTCAGGAGGAGCTGGTCACTGTTCTCAGGAGTTTTCCCCTATGTGTCCTGTGAGGCAGTGTGCTACCCCTCACTTCCTTTGCTTCTATAGAAGGGCCTTATAGAATGACCAGGGCTAGTCAGGGTCAGTACAGCCAATTTGTGTCTTTGGGCCAAGAGAATGATAAGGTAAGGTGCAGTTCAGAGCCTAGAAGAGACTGCTCTTGGCTTTTCTCTGCTCTGTATGACGGGTGTGCTTCCAGAGGATAAAAAAATCAGGACTTGACTGTCTCAGAGGAACTCACTGCCCTCCCACCCTCCAGGTTCCTGGGTTGGTGGCTAAACATGCTTCCTTACCTAAGACACGGTAAGCTTGGTTAGCATTTACATAGATAGGGTTCTGTCTGGGAGACTGTCCTCATAAGCATTAGGACTGCTGAAATCATACATGTCGACTAATGCCTTGCCTCATGTGCTCTTTCTTCCTTTTTTGACATAGACACTAATTTTGTGTTGGGGAATGCCCAGATAGTGGACTGGCCCATCGTGTACAGCAATGATGGATTCTGCAAGCTGTCTGGCTACCACCGGGCGGAAGTGATGCAGAAAAGCAGTGCCTGCAGGTACGCCGAGTGCACCTCTAGGAGTGCCAGAGGGGGATGATTGCCCTGATCTGACTCTTGGTTTCTTGTGAATTTTTATGGCCACAACTCCTATACTGTGTGCATATGCTGGGAAACCCAATGGAGATGTAGGACACGGTCCCTACAATGACAGAGCAGCAGTCAGTAAGACAGAGAACTGAAAGCAGAAAATCTACATGATGTGAGCTCAAAAGTTTATGAAGTTTAGGTAGAACTTAATGCGAGAGTTAGAAGATTAAACGTTTTAAAATTAAGTAGTTAAATCAAGACAGTCATGTAGCTCAGGCTGGCCTCAAACTTGCTAGGCAGCCAAAGATGGCCCTGAGCTTCTGATGCACCTGCCTCAGACTCCCAAGTGCTGAGATTTCAAGTGTATTCCAGCATGCCCTGTTTATGGAGATGTTGCATCTGAACCCGGGGCCTTATGCATGTTAGGCAAGCCCTCTACCAATGAAGTTATGGCCCAGTGTACAATTTTAAAATGTTAAGAACATTTTATAGAGAATAATTACAAGATAGGACCTCCCTTACAGAGCTTTTCCTCAGCGAGAATTCTCCAGAGGCACAGCTGTGTAGATCACCCCACTACACTTGGGCCTGGGTGCTAGAAAAGCTGTTTTCAAGGTGCTGAGCTGGCATAAAGCTTGGACCCTGCCAGGCATTCCTCTGCAGCCATGGCTGGATCTCGGCTCAGCACTGCCTCTGGCTGTCCAAACTCATCTTCTGTGGTGTGTGTGTGTGTGTGTGTGTGTGTGTGTGTGTGTGTGTGTGTAGTGGAACTATCATCTAAATCAAGAAGTAACTCTTCGTGGAGTGCGGAGGTGCCTCACCACGCTGTCTTGTATTTTCAGATGTCAGATCAGCCTCATAACCAACTGTTGGCAAACAATATTAAATGTTTGGACAATATTTGAATTTTGTTAAGCTCTAGATTGTTGAGCCTGACAAATGGACAGTTCAAGACTTTTCTTACTGCTTATAAGTTTGGAAATTATGTTTCTAATGCACACGAGTCTCTGGTATTTGCCATATGCTGTTTTCCACTGAATATCTGTCCCTATTTGTCTCCATCTGCAGATTCACAACTGTCAAGTCTAAAGACTTAGATTCACTTTTTGGCCTGACCAGAGCAAGCATTTCCCCCTTTTTCTTGTTGACTGTACTCAGATCTAGGACAACAGATATATCCCCTTGATGAGTTTGCCAACTTTTCTTTTCTACAACTCTATGCAATTTATTCAGCTGTAACTCCTGAACCCTTCCTTTCCATCTGTGCCAATTGGATTCCTGATAGTCTGGGCCTTCTGTTTTTCTTGTTTCAAGTATTGCAGACATTTGCATTCTAATGTCCAGGTAAAGGTAATGTTCACCTCCTAGTGAGCTACAGCTTGGAGAAGTCCCTGAGCCTGATGCTAATGGTGTAACCCTATACTTCACCTGTGGGGACCCAGATGTGGAGCATTGTTTGCCTGTGAGGAGGCTGCAGCTGTGGGTACCAGCACTTCCCTTAGATGAAGGTCACTGGTCTAGAAGAATGACTCAGCCAGCGAGGGAGAGGAGACAAGTCATCTTGTCCCCAGGCTGATTTAGTCTTGATCTGTTCTTCTTTGTGGAGATATTTCCAAGCTCCATTTTCTGTTTTTCTGGCTCCAGGTTATAAGTACAGCCTCAAAGCCAAGGGCTATGTGAGCCTCTAAGAGGACATCCACACAGCCAGTCACACCTTCCAGTGACCAGAGGAACATAAAATGAGAAAATGATTCTAGAAAATTAGCAACTGGGACTCTTTCCTCACAGAGTTCCAGAACTGGAAAGCTGGAGTGAGCACTCCTGTTCCGTTCCTGCAACCAGCCCGTATAGTGCTTGACTGGATGTTTGGTCCAAGTCAGGAATTGTATTTGACAGTACATTTTTTTTTTTTTTTTTGAGGTTCTTTTCTTCTAAAAGCCTATGATTCTATGAGTCAAGTTTTCAAGTAAAAGCTAGAATACATTCAGTGCTTAGCATGATCTGATGGGAAATCATGGTTTGGAGGCCACACCCCCACTTCTGCATGATCTGTGGGCAGGATCAATCATCTCCTTGTTGCCTGAAGGCCTAGGGTCTGCACGGGGTGCTTGCTGGGCCATGCGTGGTATTAGAGGGCATGGCTTTTCTGTCCATCTCCTGTTGGGTTTTGTTAATGTCCTGTGCCCTGGTTCATCCCGCTTAGCTGAGGGTTTATTCTGTTCCTGGAAGGACTAGACTCAATACAGAGCTCTGGGTTCTCTATATGGGGTTCTGGCTGCTTCTCTGCCTCTGCTAAGAGGTACCCTTACCTTGCTGAGATTTTTCTCTGATCTTTTATATCCTGTGTATTTATTTCCTTAGGTTGCCTTTTTCCAAAATCGAGCAGCAGGAAGATGCATTATTAAAGGCTGTAGGACTTGATTCTCTCAGTGTTTTAGGCTGAGTGCTATTGTTTTATCAGGAAAAAGCTGTGCAGACAACAGCAGAGTCCTGCCCTTCCTTAGCTGCTTCTGTGTGCTAGAGCATCAAGTCGTACCCCTTCCTTGTTTGGTAACTTCTCCTCTCCCCCTCCCTCCCCCTCCCCCTCTCTGTCTTTCTCTCACTCCCCCCCCCCCTTCTCCCTCTTCATCTCTCTTTCCCCTTCTCCCCCTCCCCTCTGGTTCAAATCTACCCAGTCATCCTTCCCAGAAGTCTCCCGAGTTGTCTTTGTTTCTAAGATGTAATCTGACCTCATTTCTCCCTTGCTTAAGACCCTCCCATGCCCTCCAGTTGGTTACAAGCTAAGGTGCAATTTAACTTCTTGACTGAGATTGCTATGGTCTCTTCTGACATCTTTGTGTTGTCTCTTGCAACATCTCCCTTCCCTATCTGGAGTCCAGTCACATGTGGCAGATGAACGCCCAGGTTTTACAATGACCTCTGACCTTTATCAGTGGTGCACATACTTCCACCCAGGTTTTACAATGACCTCTGACCTTTGTCAGTGGTGCACATACTTGCCTGGCATGCTTCCTCCCTTCACTGCTTCCTCAGCTCTGAGGTCCCACTTGTCTTTGATTCCCAGAAGCCAAGCAAAGTGTGGCTGCCCTGGTGCACTGTGGCACTCCTTCCAGATCTACCGATTTCTCATGTGTGTCTGTCATTAGAGGCTTAGTTTTTAGGGGCAGAAATGAAAAATGGAGGACTAAAAAAAAACAGTTAAATCAATGAGTCTTCTTAAGTTCAATTAATGTTTTCACCGAGTGTGCTCATGTAGGTTTACATGTGCATGTGTTCATGTGTGTTCACACATGTGTGTGAATATATGTGTGTTCATGCATGTGTGTGTATTCACATGTTTATGCATGTTCAGTGCTGGCTGTGGAGCTTATTTAACATACACTTGCAGATGAGTAAATACTTGTTGACTTGCTAATGAGGTTTTTGGTTGACTTTCAGTTTTATGTATGGAGAGCTGACTGACAAGGACACAGTTGAAAAGGTTCGCCAGACCTTTGAGAACTACGAGATGAATTCCTTCGAAATTCTGATGTACAAGAAGAACAGTGAGTATCTGAGGCTCAGAGCTGGTTTCATGTGTGTAGAGGGTGAGGTGTTGCTTCCACTGCTGTGGCTGTTTGGTTTTGATTCTTTCCCCTCATCTAGTTACTAGAAGCCATTGTGTGTCACTAACCAATTAAGACTTCATCTATTTTTCTTTCAAGAGTTAGTGTTGTCCCTCTTGGATCATTTATGAATTGCTCCGGGAGGCACCAGGGGAGAGGTAGGAGAAGCCCTGCCCTGTCAGTCTTTGACTCTACCTCCCAGAACTTCTAGCACAGTGAGAGACTCCTCCAGGTGCCCAGCTAAGAGTCTGTGAGTAAAGGTCTGATGATGACCCAAGGAGACAGTATTAACTGCAATGCATCGTGTATTCATTCACATTGGTCTTGGCCACAGTTACTTTTACCAAGTATACAATAAAGTTTTGTAGCCATGCCCAAGTATAGACCTTGACTTCCTCTCAGGTGGCTTTGTGCTGAACAGAGGTCAGCTGTCCTAAGAAGTGAGGAAGTGGAGTGATGTCAACCTCTGGTTTGTTTCTACACCCATGTACACCTGCACTCACACATGCACATGATGCAAACATGCATACACACATGCATATTACACACACAGCCAATGAAGAATCCTGCTTTTTATAAAAGTAGGATTGATCGACAGGTTGTTGGTTCAACTAACATGTCTGGAGCGGCCCAGATGGGGCATGAGGGTGTGTGTCTATTGGGTGGAATTCTGGGCTCAGTGATTGACAGTTTCCTTGGGAAAGCCCTAGCTGCATTCATCTCAAGAAGCTGGAATGCTTTTCCTGTCTGGTTGGAATGCCGAGGGACCTTGCCTGGTGGTTATACAGGTGTTGACTGAAGGGCTGCACTCTGGCCAGGAGCAAGCTCAATGGCACCATCCCTGTAGCTTGTTGCTGAAACAGGTGCTCAACTCTGGCTTATCAGTAGGTCTTCCATCCACCCCACTCATAAGTATAGGAGGAATGAAGTAAAGGTTTGTGAGGAGGTCTGTGCTGGTGCCTTCACTAGGGTGGAATACAATTCCAAGCCATAGCTCTTATAGGGAGCATGCCCACAGCAGCCTTCTCATAGAGAAGGCATGGACTGCACATGTGCTCTGAGCTAATAGAGTAAGGTTGTGGTTCCCCACACCAGAGCCTTCATGTACTGAACAGTGTGACTTACCCCATGGCACAGAACACTAATTGGTAGGTGTATCAACTAAAGAATGCCTTGCTTTTGTGTTTTGCTTAAGAGTTTTAAAGCGTCATTAGACTATGCATTCAACTTGCCCAAATTCAGCTACACGTTTGGGGAGAGAAGGTAGTTTTAAATTGCTTAAGTGATTTCACTTTTCATCCCTTCCAGTGGGCACAGGCCCCGGAGGGAGTGAAGATGAAGGTGGGACTCCCTGCTCTCTGAGGCCGAGGCCATGTATGGTGAGTCTCTCATGGCAAGCGATTCTTGTATTGGGCGTTTTGAGCTTTAGGAAGGCAGGAGTTTTCCAAGCAAGCTGACTGGTCTACCTGGTTGGCCACTAAAAGATCCACCTCTCTCCCCACCCCCAGGGGTTGTGGTAGGGACATAGCCTCAGCCACAGAGGGACAGGTGACATGGAGGGACAGATAACCAGTCTCTGAAGTAGTGTACTGACCTTGGCTCTGCTGCGAGGCTGACGTAACAGCTCTTCACGGTCACATCTGATTTTCTCTTCTAGCCGTTAGCAGATAAACTTGACACAGTTCTGCACTGTTTTAAAGTGGTTGGTTCTTTCAGCCCTCCCAAGTGGCCATGGGTTTAATTCCAATTCCTCACCCCACATCACACTGTGCCAGGACCTTGTGCCTAGTGATTGTTCCCTGGCCATTGTGCCTAGTTGAAATATGAGCACACAGTGTGGCTATCACATGAGTTTGTGCAGGCTATACTCTGCATGGGGGGGGGGGAACCAGTGGTAACTAGTGTGTGCTTTGCTTGCTGAGTTCTTTGTGCATTGACTTTATATCTGTGCTGGAAAGGGACATTTCTTATTTATACCAAGCCATCAGTTGGCCAACAGAACCTTGTACAGGGCCAGCAGAGCTGTGCACAGGGCAAGCACAGCTGTGTACAGGGTCAGCAGACCTGTGGCCAGGCTAATCTCGCACAAAACATACAAGGCACAGACTGAGGATTCAATAGCAACAATGCTGAGTTCCTCCTAGGAATCTGACTTCCACCTCCCAACTGCTTCCTGCTTCCAAATTTTGTCCTCTCTTTTAGGTTTAGTTTGTAGAGCCTGGGAATTATGTAGGTTTTTTTGTTTGTTTGTTTTTGTTTTTTTTCTTGTTGGTATTTGGATTCTATACTTATTTCCATTGCTTTCTACTGGCCAACTCTATCAGACACTGGCTTGATATGAGAACGAAAGGACAGATGCCAAGTCTGTCCTTACAGCATCCACAGTATAGCCATAGGTGGGTCTCTTAACCCTGATTTAGGAGGTCCATGAAGGAGCTCTTCCTAACAGCCATGAAGGGTAGATGCGAATTAGGGGAGGAACACAGATGTCACAACACAGGCAGAATGGGCAGCAGATGGGAGAGCTCCCTGAGGGCTTAAGAGACACAGCAATGTTTCTCTGACGTTTACCTGTGTGGGAACTCACCTGTGACCAGAAAGGCGTAAGTCTGTGCAGTGGGGAAGGTGTGAAATTTGTTCTCAGCTGTTGTCTGTAAGACTGGGTCACGAAGTACTTTCTCAGCCAGGATCAGAAGAAGCTCTACACCTGTGGGGTTTGTCTTTCACAGCTGTATTCCTAGTACCTGTTGCAGAGCCTCATCCACACTCCATCCAAACTCATGGGATGCCTGGGAGTGACAGCATATGACTGTAACCCCAGCACTTAGAAGACAGATGACAGGGTTCTAGCTTGGTCAGGGTCTTAATGAGACAGCCACTCCCCTCCACATTGCTCTTGCTAATTTGGTCTTGTGTGGTTCCATCCAAATGGCCCGTTACTCTTTGCTTACAGAATTCTATGGCTTCTGAGCCTAAAGGTCCAGATGTTTGCATGTTCTCTCCCCAGACTAGATTCAAAGGTTTATCAGTTCCTGGTATTAGTGTCCTGTACATTTTCCTTGTTGCTGTGCTTACATGCCTGACCAGAAGATTCTGAAGGGAAGAGGGGTTGATTCTGGCTTACAGCTTGTGATGACACAGTCTGCCGCAGAAGGGAAGGCATGGTGGCATGTGGTTCCATGGTGTGTAACGCAGGAATGCAAAGCAGCTGGTTGTACTTTGTCCACTGCCAGGAAGCATCGTGAAAGAGTTTCATAATTCCTCTACTGCTGGGTGCTGTGGTTTGAATGTGGAGTGTCCCTCACAGGCTCATGGGTTTGAACACTTGGTTCCCAGCTGGTGGAGCTCTTGGGAAGGTTCTGGAACCTTTAGGAGGTGGAACCTTGCTACAGAAAGTGCATCACTCAGGGTGGGCGTTGAGGTTTTATAGTCCCACTCCATTTCCTCTTTCTTTTCTGCTTGCTGACCGCCAGCCTCGTGCTTCTGCTGCTATGTCTCCTCTGCTATGATACTCTGCATCCTTTCAGAAACTGTGAGCCAAAATCAGTCATTTCTTCTTTAAGTTGTTATTGTCCAGGTGTTTTGTCTCAGCAACAGGGAGAAAACTAACATGCTGGGTGTTTGTGCATCTCTCAGTTTTCCTTATTAACTACAGTGCTGAGCCAGGTGTGCTGATGGTCTCCTTATCCCCCACATTCAGGAGTCTGAGGCAGAGGTTTAAATGTGAGGCTAGCATGAGCTACATATTGAGACCCTGTCTTTGTTTGTTTGTTTGTTTATTTTTTTCCGACACAGGGTTTCTCTGTATAGTCCTGGCTGTCCTGGAACTTACTCTGTAGACCAGGCTGACCTCGAACTCAGAAATTCATCTGCCTCTGTCTCCCAAGTGCTGGGATTAAACGCATTTGTCACCACACTCCGGCTTTGAGACTCTGTCTTAAAAAATCAAAACCAAAGCAAGCCCAGGAAAACAATCCAGAACTAAGCTGCAGGGATGGGTGTCAGCCGGCAGCTCTTCTGTTAGCCTTGTTTCCTAGAGATTTACAGTCTTTGGGTCAAAGACATGTTCCCAAGGCATTTGCTAGGCGGTGGCTTTCCACTGTGCAGAGTGTGAGTGGCTTCACGAGAACTCACTGTACTTCACGAGACCCAGTACTGACACCCAAATGGTCAAACTGCCCACAATAGAGGTTTTTCTCTATAAGTTTATAGCATCAGTGAGATTGAATTTTCTCTTCCTGTCCATTTAAAATCAGCTTTTAATGCTATGTGCTTAGATTCTAGGCCTCTCTATTCTATTCAATGCTAGTAATTTTCCTCCTGGTATTAATAACCCTTTTTTAAAAATGTTTTAAAACGTGTATGTGTGTGCATGTTTGATTGTATAATGTGCATGGGTGCACATGTGTGTGCATGCACATCCACGCAGAGGAAGAGGTTGCTTTTAGATTTCTTTTTTGATCCCTACTTTGTTTGCTGAGGTAGTCTCCCACGGAAATAGGTGCTCACAGATGCTGGGCAGCTAGCTCTGGGGATCTCCTGTCTGATGAGTGAGACGAACGTGCTTTATGTGGTTCTGGGACCTGCACTCCAGTCCTATACTCACCCAGTGAGCTCCCTGCCCACCGAGCCACCCATTCTCAGCTCTTTTGACAAGCTCTGCCGACCGCTGTGACTTTCCTTCCTAGTCTCACTCCTCAGTGAAACCTTATGGGGCTCTTCTAATCAGACACACCATCTATCTGCCCAGCCTCTTGGGGATTTGGGGGTAAGTAGTTAAAGGCTTAGTTAAAGTGGGATGATTTGGGGGTTTCATATGTTGGAAGATGGGTTATTTGGACGCTTTATGTCTCTTGGTTGGTCTGAAACATGTCATTCCTAGATTCCCATTTGTATCTTTTATCATGTTCCTGCATATACTATGGAAGCTGTGTGGTTCTCTTGCAATAAAATAATTATCACGAAGGAGCCAATTCAGCAAATGCTCATGTGTTTATTCTTATGCTGCCTAGTAGTCATCTCATTTGTCTAAACAAGAAAATCAAGAAACCTTACCTCTGAGTAAAAGCCATGCAGCGTTGGCCAGTGTGTCACCCCCTCTTCTGCCCCCCATGCAGTGTGACTTCATGGTTTGAGGGTAGCTGGTGGAAGGTCTCTGGGAGCTTGAAGCAGCTGTGCAGTTAGAGATACTCAGAGAGTTGTGTCCTGCAGCACTGCTGCTGGCCAAGTAGCTGTTGACTCTGCAGGCAGCTCAGCCCTTGCTGTAGCCGAGCTGAGACATTCCTGTGAGAAATGGCTTCTGCACTCAGGAGCAGCCCGGTGTGGAGAGAATCTAATAGATAAAGCCGTCATATTTTCTCATTTTCCAAATGGCTCATCTTCTTTTTTCATTCTATGAAGGAGATGCTGATGTGTTATGACTATCAATCTTAAATCAAACACACACTGAGAACTACTGTCATTATTAAAAACCATTTTTTTTTTTTTTATGTTTAGGGACTTAAAAACAAAAACTAAACCAACAGCATATACAACTGAAAAAATTTGGAGATGGGGTTTCACCATGTAACTAAAGAGGGGACTGAATTTGTAGACCAGGCTGACCTCGAATTCACAGAGATCTGCCTATTTCTGTCTCCAGAGTGCTAGGTTTAAAAGCATGCACCTCCACATCTGGCAGATGTGAATTTTTTTTTTTTATTTCAGTGTTTTTCTTCATGTTTCTGACTTTTACAGAATGACTAGGGAACTCATTTCCTTACCCAAGTAATAAAAGCACTCTCCATTTTCTACTCTGTCATCCAAATAGCTGTGTTAAAATATCCTTTAGAATATTAAGCAATTTGAAATATATGTTTATATATTATGCGAGGTTAGCATTTAAATTTATTTTATCCATTGATCATTCAATTGCCATAGTATTGTTTATTAAATAGTTCACTTCTTTCGGGTTTGAGATTCTCTTTTCTTCTTTTGTTTGTATGTGCGAGTGTGTGTGTGTGTGTGTGTGTGTGCGCGCGCTCTGGCTTTTGTGTGCTCTTGCATGTGTAAGAGTATGAATTCATGTGTGTTCATGTCTGTGCAGGTGTGTGTGCATGTGTGTGGAGGTCAGAGGACAATCTCAGTGTTGTCCCATAGGAGTCATCACCTTGTATTATGAGACAGGTCTCTCAATGGCCTAGAGCTTTCTGGCTTTCTGACTAGGCTCCTGTCTCTGTTTCTCAGTGCTCAGATTACAGGTGTGACCCACCGTGGCCAACTTCTTTATATGGGTTGTGGGGACTTTCACACTTTTGTAGGTTTGTCATCTGAGCTGAAAAAGGAAGCCCTGCCTTTTTCTTTACACAATAAACCTTTCACTTAAGGTTTGTATACTTACAACAGGGTTAAAGTTACAACTGCTATTCCACCTCAGGTGCAAACTGAGGTGTAAACTCTAGCTTATCAGAGCCTGGTTCATTGGAAATGCTCAGTAAAG